>NW_017259561.1:2058079-2060099 GCF_001594045.1 Atta colombica
GATGGAGGATTCATTTCTTTTTCCAATTTCTTAATTATGGTTTCTTAATTATTTCGAAAGAATAGGAGTGATTAGAGTGTTTTCGTTTTATATATGAGCCAGAAAATGTGATCAGGCTTATGGTATTATCTGTGAGTCATAGGGTTACTGCATGTACTTTCGAACACTAATAATTGTTTTCCTTTAAATAATGTCTAGTTATTTACAGGGTAGGCCATCTAGCGTTTATTTCAACTACCGGTTATTTTGAGTTTGAAAGGCGTAATAACATTTATGACGTATCAGAAATTTAGTTTTTTGTTTGACGTTTACGAAATGGGTCGCTATACGCTTGAACAAAATTGGGAAATATTGAAAACTTACTTCCAAAGTGGTGAGTCTTCAATCCAAACTGTAAGAAATTTATGTGGAAAATTTGGTAGAAAAGAAATGCCTTCAACGCAGTTTGTGGATTACTTTGTGAAGCGAATTTGGCGAATTGGATCCTTATTGGATAAAGCAACTCGTTCACATGCTCGTCCAGTAAGGTCAACCGAAAACATTGCTGCTGTTGCTCAGAGTGTGCTTGAATAACCATCAACATCAACTCTCCATCGTTTTCAAAACTTGAACATTTCACTTCTTTGAGAACAATTTTGAATAAAGACCTCGGTATGAAGCCGTACAAAGTTCAATTAGTGCAAGAATTGAAGCCGCATGACCATCCGATGCGTTTTCGGTTCGCCCAATGGGCTGAATAATGCTTGATTGAAGATGAGCATTTTTACCGAAAAATCATCTTTTCTGACGAAGCTCATTTTCACCTTGATGACTATGTGAACAAGCAGAATTGTCGTATTTGAGGGTTAGAGAATCCACACGTCGTCATGGAGAAGCCGTTGAATCCACAACGAGTGATTGTTTGATGTGATTTTTGGTCCGGCGGCATCATTGGACCATTTTTTTTCGAAAAGGAGCTGCCGTTACTGTCAATGGCGAGCGCTACCGCGCCATGCTAAACGAATTCTTGCTTCTCAAATTTGAAGAGGAGGACACAGATGACATTTGGTTTCAACAGGACGGCGCACCTTGCCACACAGCAACGCTACAATCGATCTTTTGCGCACTGTCTTCGAAAATCACATAATCAGCCGAAATGCTGATGTCAATTGGCCTCGCAGCTGCGATTTGCCTCTGGACTATTTTTTATGGGGAACCGTCAAGGATGAGTGTTACGCTAACCAGCCAGAAACGATTCAAGAATTAAAACATGAAATCAAAGTTGCCATCGATGAAATACGCGCTCATACAGTGGAAAATATGCTGAAAAATTGGGTTGATAGAATGAGGCAGTGCAACCAATCGTGGAAGTCATTTGAATGAAATTGTATTTCATGTTTAATGGCAATGTACTATCTTTCCAATAAAGCCATAAACTTTGAAAAATATTCATGCGTTTTTTTTTTAGAGCCAAATTAAATTCCAAATTTTAAATGGCCCACCCTGTATAATAATCAAAAATCAATATTCGATCCGCTATGCTACTGACCTGTTCTGGAGATAATCATTATATTTTCTTAACTGTAGAACTAACGAGGATGAATTTGATGACTTAAATTGCACAGATATAGAACAACAATGGGGAAAGATCAAGCCATCTCATCACAAAAAATATGAGGCTCGACAAATTTCAGAAGTGTATCATGTCAAAAATCAAAGAGATGTATGTGCTACTTAAACATCAGAGATTATATCAGAGATGAGAGAAAAATGAAAAAAACATTTTGATATGCTGCAAGGTTTTATAATATTTTATTTTATAATATTTTATTCCTTTTGGATTATTTGTTTTATGTATTACTTTATATTAGCAAATATAATTTGCTAATACGAAATATTGTAAGCATACATGTATTATCATTGATAAAAACTTATTCAATTGAAGAAAATTTCCAGTTAATAAGTTTTTTTATAATTATAAAGGCATTCTATGAGCCTTGAATATAAACTTGAGACATATGTATTCAATATATGTATTATA
>NW_017259561.1:2060199-2101587 GCF_001594045.1 Atta colombica
AAAGATCATGGATAAATTTTAAATATGTTTGGAAAATAATCTGGAATCTTATATGACTTGTTACTTGAATCTTTCAGCTGCTCTATTGGGTGAATACTCAATATTTTTTAATAGAATAAAAATGAATTACAGTAATCTTGTATACACAGAAGATGAAAATGATAAATCATCTGATCAATTGACAGAAAAAGCAAGCAAATTCTATTTTTAAATTATGGAGAATTTTCGCTTAAAATATCTCATAGATATTAAGCTTTTATTACGTGAAGTATCAGAATTTTATAAAAATATACAGTTAATTTTGAATGAAAGTGTTCATCTTGCTTTGAAGACAATTCAAGGAAGTGATGATTAGAATATAGAAACGCAAAAAAAAATTACTGAGAGCAAGGCATATAATTTATTTACTTATTTTAACAAAAATCCTAATTGGGACAAAAAATATAATCAAGGATTTCACAGTGAATTTAATGGTAACAAAGCTACAATTTACGATTTACGTTGTGAAGGATCTGATGAAGAAAAGTACACTAATCAAACCAGTTCAGAACTCATTGAAACTTTTAATTCGACAAGTTTCATGATTAGGACAAGATACAGTCCTGATGATATTATAATAATGTAATGAATGATAGAATGGAACCTGCTATTTTATTTCTCAGCTCATGAGTCCAAAGGAAGGCAAACGTTTAAATGTAAATGATTTCATTACCATGCATGTAGTCAAATCTTTTGATACTAATGGAACTACGTAAAAATGTGCACATTATGATCAAATTCAGCTTTGAATGTTTTTATTAGGAATAGATTATACTAATAATGTAAATTCTATTCTTTATTTGAAGATAATTATATTTGTGAGCGTGTTTTTTTTTACTCTGATTTTGTGTTATACATGACTGAAATATTATGTGCGATATATTTTGATGAAATTTTACAAAGAATTATGAAAGATTTTAACGATCTCAATAATAATAATAATTATTATTAAACAAGAAACTTATACCTCTTTAAAAAAATAAGTTATTACTATATTATTATATATTTTGATATAATATAATACATCGTCTTGAAAAAAAGTTATTGTTACTTAAAAATTATTACAAGTATTTTGTAAAATAAATTTACAAAAATTGTCTATATTAAGTATTGCATTTTGATTTACAATAGCAGCAACAATTATTAAGATATCATCAAAATATGAAATTAAGTTCCATGGCACTTCATCAGACATAAAAGAAAATTCTTTTATTCCTTGAATAATTTGTTCCATATGTACTTTTACTCGAGCTATTTCAGCAGTACGAAATAGTTCTGTTTTTGAAAGGTTTAGTTTTTTTTTTTTTTAGAAAAAGGTTGTATAAGAATAAGGTGTCTCTGTAAAAAAGTATTTTTTAAATTATACATAAATTTAATTTCTATTGTATTATAAAATAAACCACCATATTTAATCACACATAATTAATCTTACTTGTAAGCATTCATTTTCTATCAGAAAATCTTTATTCACCATAACAGCATCATAAAATCTAATTTATTAAGTATTTCAGAATCAACAACAATAAATTTATCAGATGCTCTACCTCCATAACTGCTACTGATGTGTACTATAAGGCCTAACGGCGTCACAGCAATATTCCATTGTATGGTATTTTTTAAATTAGAATAAGTCAATATTCTGCACTTGACACAATGTGGCTTTTCAATACGAATTTCTGCGCAATCCATTATAATTCGCGTGGTATTAGAGTTTTTAAAAGCAATAGACATATTAGACGTATTATCTCCTAGTCAGGCCAAGGTAACATTGTTTTTAAAACAAGTGATAAGTATCATATTTTTAAAATAATTAGTACACATTTTATGTGATATGTGATACCAAATAATATACCCAGCGCTGAGAAGGATAAATTTTGTTTCAACTTCGCAAAAGTCAAAATTACTTTTTTTCAGATCCATTTCTTTTCTTTTGCTTACATTATTCATTTCTAAATCAGAGACGCATTCAATAATACCATCTAACGATTCAAAATGAATGTAATCTCATAAAAGTATTGTATTTAATTTTACTTGATTATTTAAAAAATCAATAAGAAAAGATCTTTTTAATGTTGTCTCATTAAGAGATAGATGTTGAGATATCAATGTTTGAGTCTTTTTATTTGCATAACTTAGAAACTCTTCTTTTTCAATATAATCGATGCAACATGTATTAATTGTTTTCTGATTGTATCACATGATTATTTTCATCATTTATATCTGCATCAGCTAAGTTAAAAAATTTATGAACTGGAAAGGATACGAGCAGTAGAAGTCAAGAGAGGCAGAAGACATCGAGCAAATAATATATCTATGAAGTGTGAAATTTCTTTATTCACTAAAACGCACTTACATGTTTCGACTCGCTTTTGAGCGGAAAAAAAAAGAAAAATACGAAAAATAAGGAAGTGATGAAAATATCGAAATAGAGAATATGAAAAACTAATTTATCAAAAAACTTTAAGATTATAATTAATTATCAATAATGAAAATAAGGATGCTCATCCTGATCACAAATTATAACGCAAACATTACTATTATTCAAAAATTGGTTCTTGATATTTTAGCCAGTCAACATCAGACACAGTGAGTCACTTTTAGTTTTAGCAAGTATTATTCAAGGTTATAAAAAATTTAACATTAAAATGCTAATCAATTTTATGAAAATGAAAATTGGAAAATAATAAAAAATTAATAATTAATTATAATCTTAAAGTTTTTTGATAATTTAATTTTTCATATCCTCTATTCCGATATTTCCATCATTTCCTTCGTTCATTTTTCATTTTTCTTTTTCTTTTACTCTTTTTTGAGTTTAATTCTGACATTTAAATTCTCTTTAGAGGTAGGGAAGTTCACCATGACAGGATAATTTTTATTTACAATTTATTTATGTTAGTTTGTGTTGTCTCTGAGGAAAGCTCAAAAGTGAACTGAAACATGTAAGCGCGTTTTAGTGAATAAAGAAGTTTCACACTTTATTGATATATTATTTACGCGACGTCTTCTTCGCTTGATTCCTACTGCGTATCCTTTCCAATGCTTTGATTTATAAAGATTCTTGGTTAGTTTGATTTGTTATATGGATTTGAAAAATTTATCTCTAAAAACATTAAAAAAATTTTTTAAATAGAATAGAAAATTGTATATTTTTTAATGCTACCCATAATATATATTATATTAAATATATTAAATATATTAAATATATGTATAAATAATATATCATATGTTTTTGTCTTCTACTAAAGACGTTGCTCTCTAACTTCTCTATTTTGTTTTTGAGGAAATGTCTCTTGTATGTAATGTGATCTACTTGAAAGTATTTGCGTGGGAATAATATTTGGCCGTTTCTTATTATCTTAAAAAAATTAAAATTTATTTAAAAATGGTTTTTCCTTATACAACGAGATAAGTTATCTTGCTTATATTAATCAAATTATATAATAACGAATAATTTAATAATTAGAAATCATCTGCAATATTAAATGAGTCAAATATTCGGTTACACGAATAACTTACTTTGAAAAAGAAGTCTTTTAAGTCTTAAAAAAATGTTCAGAACAAATACGCATGCTTGCAGACAAAATTTTTCTCATTTTTAAAGCAATTTCCCATTGCTTTTTGAAGTTTGAAGCTTTTAGAAAGTGATGCAAACTGATCTTCTCCTTTTTATAATTATGGCACTGTGCCACAAAACAATATGTAATATTTCTTTTTACTTTATTATTTTCTATTATAAGTTTATCCAATGTCTAACTAACGAAGCTTTTACCGATCGCCACTAGGACCACTACAGAAAAATCATCAATAGTATAATTTTTATTCGAGGTGATAAGATCACCGTGGTTTTAGATGGTAAAGATTGTGTTTCAAAAGTAACTGAGATGTTCTAGGATACAGAGATGTATGAAATCATTAAAAGAGATCCCACAGAAGGAATTGTTACAAGTTTGCGGAGAATGCTTGTGAAATGGGATGCGGAATATATAATATATTCAATTCAAAATACAGGATGTTGCTTTGCAGTGAGGGGATGTATTTCCGAGAGACTTGCCAAAGATGCATAAGCAGAATTGTTTTTCGAGGTGCCTTTTTTGTTTGATAGTTTCCTCACTGAATAGTTCTCTTTATCAGTTAGCGGTTTTTTTTCTACACAGTATAATTAAAAAAAATACTCCTAAAGCAGTATAGAGAATAGTTTTCAAATTGTTGAGAAGCTTAATGTTCAAATCTCATTTGAATAATGAATATATCTTGATTTCATTAGTTGATATGATTAGTCTTTTTAATGTGTCGATTGACTATGCAATCGATTGCATTAATAATTATTGGCAGTATATTTCTATAGGAAAACTGTTTACTGAAAAACGAATTTATTAATGCTATTGAATTTATTGTAAATTCCACGTTTTTCACCTTTAATGTTACATATATAAGTAAAACTATGGCATTCTCATGGGGTCTCCGTTGTCTCCCGTCGTTGTTGATCTAATCATGGAAAGTAGAGCCTAGTCTTTAATTCGATCGTCGCTATCCTTTTATTATAGATATATACCAGATATGTAAATATGAAATTTACCAATAGATGGCCATAGCTGTCAATGTAGTTACCGTCAGACGGCGCCATTGACGCCATTTCCTTGTTCTGACATTTGACAAAAATTTTCAACTCACAACAATACAAGTTTCATACAACAGTATAGTTTGTAATAGCGTTGAACATATCGAATTTTGTGGAAACTACGATTTGCGGACAGCATTGATTTTCTGTTACCTGCCTGTTACCCTTTCTGAAGAAAACTGCTGCAGAATCACATCGAATGCTTGTTGAATCTTACGGTGAGCATGCTCTTGATAAATCACAAGTAAATCACTTTGAGTGGTTTAAAAAATTCAAAAGTGGCGATTTTGATGTGAGAAACGAAGAACGTGGAAAACCACCGAAAAAGTTTGAAGACAGCGAATTGCAAGCATTGTTGGATGAGGATGACGTTCAAACTCAACAACTCGCGGATCAATTGAATATGACACGAGAAGCCGTCTCCATACGTTTGAAATCCATGGGAAAGATCCAGAAGATGTGAAAATGAGTTCCACATGAACTGAATGAAAGACAGCAGGAAAACCGAAAAACCACGAAATGCTGCTCGCCAGGTACAAAAGAAAGTCATTTCTTCATTGAATTGTGACTGGCGATGAAAAGTGGATATATTTTGAGAATCTTAAGCGTAAAAGATCATGGGTAACTCCAGACGAACCATCGACATCGACTGCAAGGCCAAATCGCTGTGGACGGAAGACAATGCTTTGTGTTTGGTGGGATCAGAAAGATGTGATCTATTATGAACTGCTAAAACCTGACGAAACCGTTAATACTGAACGCTACCGACAACAAATGATCAATTTGAATCAAACTTTGTGTGAAAAACGACCAGAATATCAAAAAAGGCAATACAAAGTGATTTTGCTTCATGATAATGCACACAGCAAAACTGGTCAAGGATACGATTGAGGCATTTGGTTGGGAAATACTTTCGCATGCGGCTTACTCACCAAACTTGGCTCCGTCCGATTACCACTTATTTGCATCGATGGGACACGCACTTGCTCAGCAGCGCTTCACTTCTTACGAAGATATATCTTACGAAAATGGCTAGATGACTGATTTGGCTCAAAAGAACAACAATTTTTTTGGCGTGACATCCACAAATTGTCAAACAGGTGGAAAAAATGTATAGCTACCGATGGTCAATACTTCGAATAAAATATTTTTTATCATTTTCATGCAATAAATGTGTATTTTCTATAAAAAAATTCCGGTTTCATATTTACATACCTGGTATTTCAACGGTTTATTTTATTTTTTATAATAATTTTTTATTCATAGCCTCTTTTTTCTTTGGTTTTTAAAAATTGAAAGATTGTTTTCTTGTTTTTTCCAAAATAGCAGTAAAATTATCTATTTATTTTTTTTTTTTAATTTTCATCATTATGATTTTTACCACGGAAAAGAAAAATGAATAGTTAATAGTTCTTTTAATTGCCAATTATATTAATAATTATGATTATTAACAAAATAATGTTTGAACTTTATTTTAGATATAAGATAAGTCATATCATGCGAAGAAAATATCATTTTTCTACGGAGTTACAGAAAAAATATTCCCCATTCAAGCCAGATAGCAACAAAGTTGAATGTATTGCGTGACAAGCTTTCAATTCCTATTAAAGATTCAACGGATTTAGATGCTCATATACAAAGTGCAAAGCATCGAAGAAACCTGAAAAATATTGTCCAATGTCAGCAGATGATAATTTTTTCGAAAAAGTCAATTTGATATCAAGTTCGTGCTGAAGAAATTTTGACTTTACTTTACGATAATGCATCATCAATTGATGGATTGTTCGGCTGCTTTGCACAAGATAATTTAAAATGATTCAAATATATGCAAACAATTAACATGTGATTGCACTAAACAGAAACAATAATCAATGGAGTATTGGCATCGTATTCAATGAAACTTATTATCCAAACAGGATTGTCCAAACAAAGAATCATCGGCATTCAGATTGATGCAATTAATCATGACTCTACTAAAATGTTTCTTGTGTGTGTGTGTGTGTGTGTATGTGTGTGTGTAATATTTCGATTATAAAGACAGAAGAATGCAAATTAAAGTTTTAGATATAAAAAATGAAAGCGATGAAAAATCAGAAACGATTGTGATGTAATCGATAAGGTTCTGACAATGGAAAATGCACAAAAAATGTAGGGATGCTCCGGAAAGTACCCGATATCTGGTATTATCCGGCAATTTTTTACTATCTGATCGGATAACCGGATATTATTAGTATCCAGGAATATATCCGATTGAAATTTGAATCATTAAATTATTGATTTTTTTATACAAATGTTCTAAAAATAAATATGCATATTCATAATATTATAATATCTTATACATTGTTGCAAAATTATCATCTTTTTCCTTAAAGGCTTTTTTTTTAGAAAACTGTTGGAATCTGGTCGATTATTCGGAAAATGTCGGATATTTGACTCGAAGAAACTGCCTTTTCGGATGTCTGATTGGATACCGGATATCTGTTGTTACATTCTGTCCGGATATCCGATATTCGACATTCGGGAATTTTACGATCCAATCCATCCCTAAAAAAATGCATTGCATTCGCGGGCGATAATTGCAATACAAATTTTGGAAACTGCAATAGGAAATCTAAAAAGACATGTTTTCGAAATTAAAAAAAAAAAGTTAATTTTAAAATAATTCATATTAGATATTTTGCACACATTTTAAACAATGTTATTCACTCTGCAACAGATCGCATCCCGTTAGATATAAAATCAATTGTTCTAAAAGTCTTTAATTACTTTTCAGTATACATTGTTAGAACGGAAGTTCTCCGTGAATTTTGCGATTTTGTTGAAACAGAATTTTCACTTTTTTATCATTTAAAGACTAGATTTTCATAATTTCCAACTATGAATCGATTTCTTCAAATGTATGATGCATTAAAATCATATTTTTTATCGCTAGAAAATCCTTCAATGTCAATAGAAACATTCTTTGAAAATGACTTCAAGAAATGCTATTTATTAGTAATTCATTTATTAATGTCGCCTTTACAACTATCGCTTTAATACAAATTATCGAAAGAGAGACTAATTCACTTTTTGAAATAATGGAAGTCTTAACTTCTATTACTTCCATTTATTTCCATTGGTCGCATGTCAATTGAACAAAGAATATCTGAAAATTTCATACGTTTGACAGAGAAATTCTTAATCGAAAGCTGGTGTTCAGGATAAAACAACGGATTTGAAAAAACATATTAACAAAGTAAATAACGCTTGTTTAAATTATTTAAATTCTTGATTGAAACTTAAAGAATTTGAATGTTTCTAGTGGATGAATTTGAAACATGCATTGCTATGATAATAGGTCTGTTCTTTTGAACTGAACTTTTGCACCAATTCATTTTTCTTTCTTTTTCTTCTCTCTTTCAGAAGGAAAGAAAAGGAAGAAAGATAAACTAGTGCAAAAGTTCAGCCAAAAAGAACAGGCCTAATGTATCACTATCCGTACAAAGAACAAATGTATCGATCGATGAAGTTTAAGCTTTTCAATCAGTTAATGAATTTAACAAAATTTGTCGAAAATCAGTTTGCCAAATCTAAACCTAATAAAAAGTTTGCTACACAAAAAGTGAAGTGACTTTTTTTAATGAGTACAAAAATATCGAAACATTTTCAGAATTACTAATAATAAAAACAGCTCAATTTTTCTCCATCTATTCCAGGATATAATGCCAATGTAGAATGAATTTTTCGTTATTCTATCAAGGACTGATGAAAGAAATCAATTGCTTTTAAAATTAGTAAGAGTGATAATTTTAGTGCAATTCGATCTGAAGCATTTTATATGTTCAGAATTTCATGCACATCTTTTTGAAAAAAATGATTCATTATTTCAGATTGGCAGATCAGAAAAATATAAGAAATAATAAACGTAAGTTGATAATTATGTAATAATTTTTATAATAAAATCCGGATTTTATTGTACAAAAAATAACATAATTAACGACTTACATTTATTATATCTTCTTGAGTTATTTGAAATGATTATAAATTGTTGTTGTATTAAATAACATCTAGGATTTAAAATAATCATTATATTTAGAAAGAAACCACAAAAAGATAGAAAACATATTGAACATAAAATATGTATTATTATGTTACATAAAGTTGTTCTTATTATATAAATAAATTTTAAAGAAGTTTTAAAGGAATATAAATTATAAGTCTCAGATTTACAACGTCTGCTTCTATGTTACGCACTATTAAAAATGTCATGAAATTTAATGTACTTTTAAGTTACATAAACTAAATTCAATTTTGACACTAAATTAAAAATCTGCAACTGAAAAGTTATATATGTACATGAAATTTAGTGTACTTTTCATAAAATTTTAATACAAAGTTTAATACATTTTTTTATCAATTTTTTGTAGATTTGCATGAAATTTAATGTACTAGGTTAATTAAGTCCCTAGAATAACATTAGTAGTGTTACTACTTTCAATGCGCCATGAATTTCTAGTAGTGCCAATCTTCAAACCTCTTACTACTCAGTTGCAGACAACTATGACAATTACTATATTTGTGACATCATCGAAAGCATATAACCTCTGACATTTTATAAGAATGGAAAAAACTGAAATTCGTGCATTTCTATTTGAAAGGCTTGCAACGGTAAAAAATGATTAAAGACTCTCCCAAAGTTTTTTAGAAGTCTTCAACCATTTCTTGCGATTGCAAGCCTTTCAAATAGAAATGCACGAATTTCAGTTTTTTCCATTTCTACAAAATATCAGAGGTTATGTGCTTTTGGTAGCATAAATAAAACTGATTATCATAGCAGTCTGCAACTGTGTAGTGAGAGATTTACTAGGTATATAAGCTTAAATCCGCTGTTTTTTAGTCAGAAAAACACATTTTTTTTTCCTAGGAAGCAAAAACAAATTTATTCAAAGTACTTGCCCTCGCTAACTATACATTTTTCCCATCTTTCGGGCAATTTGTGTATACCACGCCAAAAAAATTCCTCATCTTTCGAGGCAAACCACTCATCAAGCCATTTTCGGACGTCTTCGTAAGAATCGAAGTGCCGCTCAGCGAGACCCATCAACGAAAACAGGCTTCTGATAATAAAGAAGGTACCAGGTCTGGTGAATAAGCGGGATGGGATAGCACTTCCCAGTTGAGTATCTCCAGTAGTTTTGGACCATTGTTGACGTGTGCGATGGTGGTGGATTGTCAAGGAAGAAAATCAGTTTGTCATGTTTTTTCCAATAATGCGGTCTTTTTTCACGCAGAGCACGGTGCAATTTGATCAGTTGTTGGTGGCGATGAGCATTAACAGTTTCACCAGGTTTTAACAGCTCGTAGTAGATAACATCCTCCTGATCCCACCAAACGCACAGCATTGTCTTCCGTCCGAAACGATTTGGTCTTAAGGAAGATGTTGATGGTTGGGCGGGATCAACCCAAGATTTCTTGCGTTTAGGATTCTACTAGGTTCTAATAGATCCACTTTTCATCGCCTGTCACAATCCGATGCAGGAACGACTTTCTTTTTTGTCTGGCAAGCAAAATTTGGCATGTGTTTTGGCGTCGCTCCATCTGCCTATCGTTCAGTTCATGCGGCACCCATTTTCCGATCTTTTGAATCTTCCCCACGACATGTAGCCACATAGAAATGGCTGTTTGAGAAACACCCAACTGCTCGACAAGCATTTTTTGCGATTGGGTATCGTCCTCGTCCAAAAGAGCCTGCAATTGACAGTCCTCAACCTTCCTGGGCCGATTTTCACGCTTCTTGTCATTCAGGTCAAAATTGTCGTCATTGAACCGGGAAATCAATCTCTGCACGTTGTTTCTGATAAAGCATTGTCGCCATAGGCCTCCACAAGTATTCGATGCGATTCGACAGCGATTTCTTCAAATTGAAACAGAAAAGCAAAGCTTCCCGCATATGCTTTTTTTTTAGCAAAAAAACTAGACATGAATATGAAAGAAAAAATGTATGTTGTATAAAATTGCTGATGATGTGCACTGATTAATGTTGATAGATGTCAAACACATAAAAAAAAGTGTATTGTGTGCCCAGGGTAGCTTTGTACGCTCACTAATGTCACCTATGAGCAAACAACGGATTAAGCTTATACACCTATATAAAGGTTGGCATTACTGGAAATTCACGGCGCATTGAAGATGGTAACACTATTAATATGTCATTCTAAGGATTTCAATCAACTTAGTAAATAAATTGAAATTACTCATAAGTTCATTTTTATTGACAACATTAAATATTTTTAATGTACCTACTTGAAATTTGCTTTCATTACATGTAACGGAAGTAATTTCTTTTTTTTTTTTAATAATATATAACATAGTATAATTAAAAACATGAATGTAATATTTAAAATAAAAACAATAAAAAACATTCTCATGTAAATATAAGTATCCAGCATAGAGATATATGCAATTGAGTCGTATAAGTTATGAAAGTTGTGCAAGCTATTATTTTTTTAAGTCTAAAATAAATAACTTGGATTTATAAGACTTGTGTTATGAAAAAAAAAATAAACAATAAATTTTATTTTTATTCCGTGTAACAATTAAATTCATCATTACATTACAAAATGGTTGGATACAACAAGACAATAGGAGTTAAGTACGCTAATTCTTGTGCAAACCGAATAGTTAACAAAACAACTTTATCAATAACTAATTGCTTACATGTTTCGACTCACTTTTGAGCCATCTTCCAGAGACAGTATGATGTTGTAATTACAAAAAAAAATTTTTTTCTTACAAACTAATTCATTTTAGTGAGCCACCTCTATCTATTAACGGAAATTATAATATAAAAATGAACTTTAATAACAATCTAAAATGTTTAAAATTATTAAAAGATAAATTTTTTGGGGAAGCAAAAACGATTTATTGTAAAACAATAGAAGGTAGTCCACTAAAACAAAAATTCATCATATCGTAAACACTTAAATTCTATAGATTTAGGTTCAAAAATTAATTTTTGACCATTCCGCGAATCACTCAATTATATTGAAATTAATGGATAACTTTTAATATACTTAGAACGTTAATGCAAAGAAAAAGAAAAAAGAAAGAAAGAAAACTCTAATATTAATTATAGTCCATACGTACATCAAAACTGAATCTTTAATAATTTAATCTTAATATAAGAAGAATGTATTCTAATTATCTGACAATAACAATGCTTCGATATTTATAGTCCATCTACAATTAGAAAGTAAACCTTGGGAAGTCCCTCCAAATCTCTGTCTGCAGGTTGAGATTACAAGTTTGTCTCTTGATGCGTAACATCACTGATACCAATCTCTTTCTGTACTGGGGTTCCTCATTCAAAATTTCAACATTTTCCCAATTGAACTCGTGATCCTCTTCCAATCGGTGTCAGTTATGACCGAATATGTATAGTTGTGTTCGACCGAATATGATTCCTGTGCTCAGCTATTCTCGTCTTTAGCTGTTTTTCTGTTTGTCTCACGCATCACAACCTTTGCAACAGATCTACACCACATTAAATTTCTTTTCATACGATAGGGAATCCTTATGTACTTTGATGAATTCGCGCTTTCTTATTAATACTATAAAATAATATTTTAATATCTTCGCTGTTTAATCTATTAAATTTTTCGGAAAACATTGGAACGTAAGACATCATGAAGGCCCCGCGCTTTCGAAATTATCACTCATTTTTTTCTCTTAAAATTAATGTTTTTCAATTGTTTTTTAATGCTCTTAAAAATGAATTCTAACGAATAATCATTCTCAAACGAGATTTTAATTAGACAAAAATTATCAAGGAATTTAGGATTCGAAAGTAAAATCACTCTATTTACCAAACCGGCAATTGTATCCCTCTTCTAAGAAATCGGGTGTTGAGATAAAAAATTCAAGTATCTCTCTAAAAATGTTAATTTATGATATTAATCAAATTCAATTTTAATATTATTAATAATTAAAGTAACATCCAAAAAATTTAATCTATCGTCACTGACCTCCATGGTAAACTAAATCCTTGGATACTGAATTAAAAATGTCAAGAACCGAATTAATCAAAATGATACCGCCATCATTATATCATCTACCAGGTATGTAAATATGAAACCGGAATTTTTTTATAGAAAGTACACATTTATTGCATGAAAATGATAAAAAATATTTTATTCGAAGTATTGGTAGCTATACATTTTTTCCACCTGTTTGACAATTTGTGGATGTCACGCCAAAAAAATTGTTGCTCTTTTGAGCCAAATCAGTCATCTAGCCATTTTCGTAAGATATATCTTCGTAAGAAGTGAAGCGCTGCTGAGCAAGTGCGTGTCCCATCGATGTAAATAAGTGGTAATCGGACGGAGCCAAGTTTGGTGAGTAAGCCGCATGCGAAAGTATTTCCCAACCAAATGCCTCAATCATATCCTTGACCAGTTTTGCTGTGTGCATTATCATGAAGCAAAATCACTTTGTATTGCCTTTTTTGATATTCTGGTCGTTTTTCACACAAAGTTTGATTCAAATTGATCATTTGTTGTCGGCGTTCAGTATTAACGGTTTCGTCAGGTTTTAGCAGTTCATAATAGATCACATCTTTCTGATCCTACCAAACACAAAGCATTGTCTTCCGTCCATAGTGATTTGGCCTTGCAGTCGATGTCGATGGTTCGTCTGGAGTTACCCTTGATCTTTTACGCTTAAGATTCTCAAAATATATCCACTTTTCATCGCCAGTTCACAATTCAATGAAGAAATGACTTTCTTTTGTACCTGGCGAGCAGCATTTCGTGGTTTTTCGGTTTTCCTGCTGTCTTTCATTCAGTTCATGTGGAACTCATTTTCACATCTTCTGGCTCTTTCCCATGGATTTCAAACGTATGGAGACGGCTTCTCGTGTCATATTCAATTGATCCGCGAGTTGTTGAGTTTGAGCGTCATCCTCATCCAATGCTTGCAATTCGTTGTCTTCAAACTTTTTCGGTGGTTTTCCACGTTCTTCGTTTCTCACATCAAAATCGCCACTTTTGAATTTTTTAAACCACTCAAAGCACTGTGATTTACCAAGAGCATGCTCACCATAAGCTTCGACAAGCATTCGATGCGATCCTGCAGCAGTTTTCTTCAAATGGCAACAGAAAATCAATGTTGTTCAATGATTTGCTGTGTGCAAATCGTAGTTTCCAGGCACAAAATTCGACATGTTCAACGCTATTACAAACTACTACTTGTATGAAACTTGTATTGTGAGTTGAAAATCTTTGTCAGATGTCAGAACAAGGAAATGGCGTCAATGGTGCTGTTTGACGGCAACTACATTGACAGCTATGGCCATCTATTGATAAATTCCGGTTCATAGTATGACCTGGTATAGAAGTTGAACAAAAATAAAGGAAACAAATATACGTTAAGTAAAAATTTAATCTAATATGCTAGCAGTAAACAAACGTTTCGATCACACGGATCATTTTCAATGTTAAACATATATATTTATTACAGGTAAAAATAAAACATAATAAATTTTCTATTTCATTCCCTAAAACAAACGATAACATGAAAAACGAATATCATAATGTTCACAATTATTATATATATATATATATCGGAAAAAGAAACATATGCATAATAATAGCTTGCAACAATCTTACAGTCAATCATTGAAATGCTTATACTGTCAATAGTAGTAAAATGATAAGCTTAAATATCCTTAGATTTGAGATAAAAACAGAGAACGCATGAAATGAATTCAATCCTGTAGATAAAATATAATATAACTGAATTATGTCAGCGCAAGATTATTGTTACAATAAAAAAAAATTAACAAGAAAAAATTGTTAAGAATAGCGTACAATCTAATGTATTGAGATAATATAAAGAAAAATTAATAAAAGTTAAAATTGCCAAAATATATCTATATATTGTATTAAATGAAATTATAATTTAATAATCACTAAAATTAATATGAATAAATACCTTAAATGTAACAAACTCAAAGTCTCTTAAATCGAAAAATAAAAGGTGTTCCAGTACAGACAGTCAATTGAAAATAGAGACAATGCGAAAAGAAATAAAACAATGTAATATTTCCTCGGTATTATGAGATAAAAAATAAAATCATAAATTGAACATTTAAGGAAAGAAGGAAAAGATTATTGAAAAATAGTGGGAGATGGAAAGTAAGAGGGGATAGAAGTGTAAAAGTTGTCGAAGGAGTGATAAAGAAAAAGAGGAATTAAGAAGGGAAGAGAGATTGGATAATCTGTAGAGAGATCAGGCAATGATTATATGGCAATGATTGTTTTGTTTATTTAAGCTCTGTTTTTGTCTTTTTATGTGAACCATTTTAAAAATCAATCTTTTATTGTAGGAAGATTCATTATCTAAAGATAGATTCACTATCTATCTTCACTTCATTCCATCTAAAATTGTGGTTGAAATTAATATGGTGATCGGATATGACAGATGGAGAATTCGTTTTTTTGATATCTAAAATATGGTCACGTATTCTCGTCTTCAATTTTCTTTTTGGCCGACATAGTTAGCCTCGCAATCATTACATGAGATCTTATAAACCACAATTTGATTAGAAAGTAATTCTAGCTTGTCCTTTCCTCTCTTTATAAAACTTTTTGAAAGAAAGTTGATAATGGAAAATGCTAATTTACAATGAAACGTGTTAGGTGAGAAACTTTCGGAGATAGATTCAACATAAGGAACTGTGAAAACTTGTTCTTTGATTTGTGGAAATTTATGTGGTCTGTTTATTATGTATGTGAAATTTTTCGTGAGTGAATCGTTTTTTTATAGGAAAAATAAAGAAGAAAATAAAGGAAAAAAATAAAGGAAAGAGGATAGCTTTTCTTAATAATAGGATTATTAAGAAAAATATGAATTGCTTCTGTTAGATTATTATATTGAAACGAGAATGTGATAATAGAAATATTTTATCTACAAAACTGATAATTGTACTTCTTTTATGATAAAGAGGGTGATTGAAAATTAAGAAATTTTCTAGAAAATGTTGTTTTATGATATATATCAAAAATAATTTTCTGACTATCAATAATTAAAGTCATGTCAAAAAATTCAATCTATTATTGATGCCAATCTCTATAATGAATTGCAATCGTATATGTAAAGAATTAAAAATATTAAGTGTGTCATCAATATTATCAGAAGTGTGAAAATAATGTCACCGACATATCTGTAGTAAAATAATGGATGTATTTGTAATTTCTTCTGATGATGGCAATTTCTTCCAAATCCTTTTTATTGCTAGCATATTAGATTAAATTTTTACTTAACGATATATTTGTTTCTTTTATTTTTGTGCAACTTCTATATTTCGATGATTTATTTTATTTTATAATAATTTTTGGCTCGTAGCCCCTTTTTCTTTGGTTTTTTTTTAAATTATGAGCCTTATTACTAACAGATAATTTTCAATTTTTGTTTATTATAATTATTTTTTCTAAAGACTAAAGAATTAACCAGATCTATTGAAAAATGTTGTTCGGCATAATTTATCTTAAAAAAACTTATTTAAATAAACCAGTTTATTTTTAAGTCTTCTTAAGTTATCTAAAGAAACATTTGTTTACCTTCGCTTTTCTATATAAAGTGGTCAATATACTGTTAGAACTCATCCAATTATACAGAGAGTTACCCAATCTACAAATTTCGGAACGTAAAAAATAAAATGCTCATTTTTTTCTTTTCAAATTTTAAGAAAAGCACGTACTTTTTCTTGTCCTATACATGGTTGCGTTCGTTATTGGTTATTGCTTGTGAAATATCTTTTACAAATTTCAACAAGTATGAATAACAGAATATTGAACAGATTAGTCCCTAGACTATCGTAATTAACTTTTTTATTGTACAACTTTCATCATATACTTTATTACGAATAAAAATTAGTGTATATCAATAGATTTGTTTGAATTGTTTCATATCCCTATTTCGATCTCATATTTATCTCATTTTAAATTCAAAAAATTTCTGAACTTAAAATGAGATGGATATACGTTTGGGCGTTGAAAAAAGAAAAAGCGAAAATGCTGAATGCAAAAAGTGCAAGCAACGCGAATAGACAAGGTTGTGTTCCAAGATTGTGTTTACTGCCAGCGCTGGAAATCTATAATTTACGTCACATGTAGTACTATTTAGATTTTCAGATTGGCAGTCAATTTGGAATATAGCCCTAATGTCTAATCAGCATCCTATAAATTAATATAGCGATTTTATGTTGCATATTGGTTTGGCGATCTTAATGTCTTATTCCATGCTTATCTTGTATTATTAGATGTACAACTTTGCTTCCGCCGTTTTTCTATAGATGGCTTTAGCAGTAAGTGGTGGTCGAAATAAATAGATCATAGACGTCATACAATAAACTTGGGCATCTGTCAACATAATCCCATAGAAACATTAGTCGATTTGTGTCTGCATCATAAAGTTATTCTCGATTGAAAATGTCAGTTTACGAGCCAAATTCTCGTCATTTGCGGGAGGTTTTAATTTTTTGCTTCAATATGAAGAAATCTGCGGCTGAGGCTCATCAAATGCTCTCAAATACTATGGTGAGGCCGCTATTAGTGAAAAAACGTGTCGTGAGTGTTTTCAACGCTTCAAGAACGGTGATTTTGACATCCAAGATCATGCTTTGTATTTGGTGGAACCAGCTCGGCGTAGTGTATTATGAACTGTTAAAACCGACTGAAACAATCACAGGCGATCGATATCGAACGCAATTGATGCGTTTGAGCCGAGCATTGAAAAACAAACGGCCGCAATACAACGAGAGACACGATAAAGTGATTTTGCAGCATGATAATGCTCGACCCCATGTTGCGAAAGTGGTCAAGACATACTTGGAAATGTTGAAATGGGAAGTCCTACCCCACCCGCCGTATTCTCCAGACGTTGCTCTCTCTGACTATCACTTGTTTCAATGGCACACGGCTTGGCTGACCAGCACTTCCGGCCTTTGAAGAAGTAAAAAATTGGATCGATTCGTGGATAGCCTCAAAAGATGACCAGTTTTTTCGACGCGGGATTCGTACGCTACCCGAAAGATGGGAGAAAGTAGTGGCCAGCGATGGACAATACTTTGAATCATAAATGAATAATCAGTTTTTTACAATAAAGCCTCGAATTTCGGAAAAAAACGGCGGAAGCAAAGTTGTACACCTAGTTCGAATGATTACAAATGTGGTATGTATGCAAGTACATTATGACATGATAATTTTTGTCCGTCACTATCGAGAATCGTCAGCGGTGGAATCGCGCGTTCTCTCAGCTCGGAGGGCAAGCGCGCACGCGAAGCGCATGCGAGCACACCTGGGAACATGCGCTACTCCCGTAATTATCTGTTTTGTTTAATATTTTTTCTCCTTTTATTAAGATTTTTTTTCTTTAGTGACTAATCTTACAATTAAAGTTCGTGCTCAGCAGCAGCTATGTTATTCTAAAATTATGCATCTCATCCTTCAGCGGGGGAAAAAAGGCTACATCAGAAGAAAGAAAAAAGAAGCAATGTTGAAAGGCTCACACGGGAGTCCGGACACGCAAGTCGTATGGTTTTATATATTTGTTTGTAATTCGCTGCCGCATTAAAACCCTTTTACGTTGGGCACCCATTGCACAGTACGACTGGAAGCGAGAATTCTCGGCCACCTAAGGGACCGTGCGGACGTTCGTCGGGAGCATATGTCTACGCCAGGACATCTCCACCAGCCCGGGAAGTTCCCGGGGGCCTTAGATGGAAAAAGAGGCTTTTAGAAGGAAATATTATGCGTTCTTAAGAGCAAGGATTTGCGGTTGCGAGGAATTGTGCGGCATGTGTGGATAGCGTGATAAGCAGGAGCTCTCTGAGAGGGAGAGGAGGGTCGAAACGGTCTGTGTGAAACCGCAAGGAGCTCTCGGGCCTCACTCCTGCTGTGCCCGATCCGAAGTGTGTAAAGGATGCGAAACCGTCGCTGACGAGAGATTAAGAGCAGCTGCCGCGAGAGAAATTGCTGAAGAGACGAGCGGAAGGAGCAAGACGCCGAAGGTGTCGCCGCCGCTGCTGTAAAGCTGCCGATCCGAGTTCGTAGCTTCATGCGGATCGTGCGTAGAAAAACTTGCGAAAAGCGGTCGGTTTAATGACCGCCGTGTAGAGTCATGAAATTGTGAGACACATCCTTTCAGGCTCTGACTTGCCGAATTTTTGCTCGAGTTATTGAAAAATTATTAGTTATAAAGCAAGGCAGGTTAACCCATGAGGCTAGAGGGGGGCGCGGGGCGTGGTAGGTACTCGTAGGCGTGAGGAAGGAAGGGGAAGGCGCGGGAATGGCCCAGCGCTATCAATGTTTACGTAAACATAGGACCTCGATCGAGTGTTTATATAAACATGACATTCCACTATTTTTTTTCGTCACCTGCTGTCTCCGCCACCGCCACCATCCACCGCCACAGCCACTCGCCGTGATCACCCTCTCTAAAAATGCGTAGATAACAAGAATTTACGTTTTTTATTAGCGTGTCGAGACAAAGGATGGGGAGTAAAAGAAAAATACATACAATATGTAGTAATGCAAACAAAAATTTTTTATTCACATTACACTTATTACATAGCTTTTTTTTAATTATATTTTATCGCGACATCGAGTGCAATCAGTGACTCGAATATCGCTAGCAGCGCTTTCTGGAAAAAGACAACGAAAAATTTTTTTTTTTTTCACTATTCGCTTTTTCAGCTGAGAATAAAATTTATTAGTACTAGTCACTCTAAATGCGATACCTTATGGCTTATATTTTAATGGCATTGATGTTAATGATGTTGACGATTTTGATAGTTTTTCGTCAGGATATTCCCAATATCTCGCTTTTTCCCTCAATAGTAGTGGACTTGATGGAGCTGGTGATAAAGAACGATATCTCTTGCATTCAACCGATTTTCGATGTATATATTTTTTTACTCGATCCATGTCTTATCACTCGTAATTGAAGTTTACGATTGAATAAAAAAAGCTATATATACTGTTTATATACACTGTCAGATCGGTGATATGCGATTCATTAAGAGAAGCGTTGGTGCTGTTTATATAAACATACTAATGGGGTGAAAAATATAAACCGCTCACGATGCTTATCTACTTTTAAAGAAAGTGTGGCCCAATAGGCAAAGGGATAAAGAAGTCACAAAAATATGAAATATATAATGGGTTATAAGCGCTCAGTTCCACAATTGGTATCCTGGAAAATGAACGAATCAGTCGCTTCGGTTATTGACAATAAGAATGATGGTAAAAATATGGCTAACATCACGTGAACGTTGAGAACAGCCAACGTAGTCGAGTATATTAGAAACGTGGATCCGGAACAGTTCGTGAATATTAGAGATGAAGTATTCGAGATGTTCCAAGAAAGATGGAAGTAGATTTTGACATAATAAAGAGATAATGGAGAGAGAGAGAGATTACAACGAAGAAATGCTATCCGATACTGGTTATGCTAGTGAGTATGAAATTGATCACATAGAAAAATTCGTGTCGGAAATTCGTGCATTGAACGCTCGTACTAAGCACTGTGTGATCCACAATTATTATACAATGGGTGGTGCTTTAACTATAGCATGCATGATTCGTATAGACATTAACAATGTAGGAATGTCTCACATCAGAGAACATGAGACCGGTTCTTTCGGTAGGCTAGACGGCAGGTCATGCACGAATTGCAGAGGGTCTTTGCACAGTATATTCTCGTGCAGCATGTGCCCACATTAAAAAAAAAAAAGAACTATTGTGAACGGTATTGTGAATATTGCAAAAAATGAATGCGAAAAAAGTGCTTGGAGACTGTGATCCGTGAAGGAGAGACAAAGATGCGCGAATATCGCTGGTGCAGTTCCATCGAGAAATAAGTACAAGTGGTACGAAATAGGAAGTCATCAATGATGATAACGATAAAATGGATTATTAATTCGGATGGTTAGGAGACAAAATGTCTGTGCACATTGACTTCGAAGAGAAATTTTGGTACAAAGCTTTCGATTTAATAAAGGAACAGTGTTATTATTCAATGCAAAATGAAAAGAAGATTTAATATAGATGCAGACGTATTAAGATTTCCGCAGATGGTGGAAAGTGCGTCAAAGTGATGATAACGGACAAGTTAGTGATGCCATAATATGACCGTGAGGAGAATCCTGCTAAAAAATAAGCCTCTGTTTCGACGATGAGCTGCTCTAGTGGTGAATCTCTTTCTTCCGAATCATTTCTTCAGGTTTAGAAACAAGAAATAGTCACAATGGGCTAAATCTGGCGAATATGCTAGATGAGGAAGCAATTCGTTGCGGAATCGTTGAATTTGGCCATCGGTGCCGGGCACGTATGAATCCGTGCATTGCCTTGATGGAAGAACACTTTCTTCTTCGCCAAATGGGAATGTTTTTTCTTTAAAATGTTGTTGAAACGGTTCAATAAGGCTGTATAATAATCGCCATTGATCATTTGCTTCGACGGAAGGTAATCGATATGAATTATACCGCGTGCATCCCAAAATACTCATCATCTTTCCGGCCGACTTTACGATCTTCGCCTTCTTCGAAGCTGGTTCACCCGGAAGTCCATTGTTTTGACTATTCCTTCGCCTCAAGTAAAGTAATGGATCCATGTTTCGTCCACAGTAATGAATCGACGCAGAAATTCATTTGGATTATGTTGAAACATCTCCAACATCTTTTGTTTTGAAATCGTCACACGGTCGCGCTTATGGTCCACAGTGAGCAAACCACCAGTGAGTGACGCGGCACCCATCTTTCCGATAGCTTTTCCAGTTGTTTGTGCAAAATTGAAATCACTATACCATGTGATATACCTGTGACCTCAACAAGCTGGCGCACTTTCACTCGATCAGTCAAAACAATATCGACTTTATCGATGATTTCTAGCAGCCTCAATTAGACGTCCCGAACGAGGTACATCATATGTGGATACGACTACGTTTAAATTCATTCACCCATGTATTGTATACAGTCGCAAACGCTAGTGCTATGAATATTATCCAACTTGGCTTTGATTTCTTTCGGCGCTAAATCTTTCATATGTAGATGTTTGATCACTGCACGAAATTCGGTTTTTTCTATTTTGTAAAAAATACAAAAATTGTTCGCTTTAATTGTTCTACAGAAATGAAACCACGCGATAAATTCCGCTCAAAATTTGATTCAGTAATTAGTTGAGAGATTACTTGTCAAAAACTAATCTGACATGACACTACCCTCTGACAGATTTTCTAAGAATTTATTGACTTGTCTTCGTGTGTATAAATCCTGCTGTTGTGGGTATCCTTATCTCGTCGCTATGTCTAAAACGTGATGACGTACGGATTGTACGTGTGAAACTCAAACTTAACGATACGATCGTCAAAGATCGGCTCACCTTCAATATTCAAGATATCAATTATCTCAGATATTTCGTACAATAAAGCCCAATGTAAAAATTTAACGTTTGACACAATAAGTTTCCTTCTATTGAACGATCGAATATTTTTTATCATTGTTCCTCTAACAAAAATTATGTCTCTAGTTGGTTTCACCTACTCGTTTAGAACAAGCATCTCACGTTGTCGTATCATTTTATCGCAATCGTTTTCTGTACATGCAATTTAATGTGATTTCTTCTCCATGAACATCGAGTAATCATCTATCTTGGTCCACAACGCGAACGTCAGATCTATAACGCTCCATATGATGATTGGAAGGTAAATGATCTGTGTTGATCTTTTCGACATCTTATATCTTGATAATACACTCGATGAAAATTCATGTATCGTATGCACGGACTTATCGTTGCTGTATACACCCGTGGTTACGTTGCATTCAATATGAATAATATTTATGTTAATAATATTTATCGATACGTCTGATTCGTGCCACTGTTGCGGCTTCAGCGATTCGATGAAAACCTCAACAGCGATCTAATATTGTGAGGTTTGGTGAAACCAATAAGCACATTTGATCTCACTCTTCATTATATTGTTATTGGCATGAATCGTAAATGAGTACTGTTCATTCTCTTTGTGAATTTTCTCTCTCGAAACATCATTATAATGAAATTGTAGAATTGCATATCTTAGATACTTTACGTCATGTAATTCGTACGATCCTTCAGAAATGACAATTTCTTTGTCATCGTCAAAATAAAACTTATTGTTCGAATTTACATATCGTATGGTAGGTTTCAAAGTCCATCAGACCGAGCTCATAATCGCTATCGCTCAAATCTACGGCCGGAAAGTAAGCCGCGAGGACGCACTTACGGTGAGCGTAAATGTCAGTGATTTGAATGAATACTGAGTTGAAAGAATGCAATGTTAATTCTTAAATTGATCGTCAACCGTCTGTAAAAATTAGAAACACAGTTGTTCACAGTTATTTTTATCATAATGCAAATCGAGTATTATATTGATAAGGCGTGCGATTTTACTCGATTTGTATTACGTCCAAATATCGCATCAATTCCTTCGGTGATCGAAGATTGCCGAAACTCTCAAAGTAAACAGCACGATCTGATCTGATGAAATCTTTGCTCCGCAAAGCTCGTTTTTGAGATATGCAACGGATTAATGCCTCTAGTCAATCGCTTTTCTAAATGCATACATGGACCACAAAATTAATATCCGGAGATATGCAATTCGATCGGAAATGCATTTATCGCATGATTTAAAAAACCTTTTGTTGTTATTTGTTGATATTTGCTATCATTTCTTATAAACGTCGCTGAACCATCAGACGGCAGGACAAATTATCATGTTTCAAGTACCGACGATGTTGCTAACCTCTAAATCAGTCTTTATATGCTCGGGTAATCTGACCTACAGTTGGTCTATGTAATTCTTAAATTCTCGTAGCAAAATAATTTCCGGTATATGTTCCAACTTTTTGGCGGTTAAACTATGTACATTACAATTGTTCGACATGATAAGAAGCATTTTGAATACTGAGCGGTTTTGCTTTGCGCGCTACTATAAATACATCCACTCTTGATGTCGTTTTTCAATATTATCAATGTCGTGAAGGAAAAAAATATGAAGTTCGTGCGACAATCACAGACGATCAAAATGACTAATGTCGACAATAAAGTGTAGACTGAAAAAGAAATATGCAAGCATGGAAATATGATGCTGATTTCTATACACGGAATTATGTGCGGTTCATCGAACTAAAGCAAAACAAACGTGTTGATAATTTGCTGAAAAGTCCACATAGCATACGTGCATGTGCACTCGAAGTCATTGCAACATCCAAAATAGATCCTTGGAGAATTTATTAGCACCGATTGAAGAAATTGATTACAGAAATTGATTTTACATTCTCTAATAAAAACGATGTAGTACTACCAAACGAGGCGCTTCCAAATTTCATTTTTGTTTTTGATAACGTGACATGCGACAAGCAAGACGCGATCAGAGAGTACTTGCGTTGAGCCAATACGCGGACGTCGACTGCTTCTATCTGTGTCAGACATAGTCAAAGATACCTATACGCGATAATGCAAATCTGTTCAAACAGGATAGTACCAATCTGAAACTATGATCATGTAAACCCCGATATATCTTAGAGAATTTGTGCGAACTGTGTCGTTGCTATTGGCAACAAAAGTATGGATTCGTAGTGATAGACAAAGACTGTGCGCTTACGAATGGACGATATAATAAAGGATTCAATGAGTATGCGATACTTTAACGTGGTTAGTCGTTCTCAATACGTCAACTACACAACATTTTCTTTCGAGTGCAACACAGATAACAGCAAAGAGCTCAAAGATCGCGAGAGAATAGCGAAACAAATTGCGAAAACGAGTAACTTGATTCATAAAAAGTATCGTGTTTTAAAAACAGGCAAGAAAGATGTAGCGTTGGAGAAACACTTTAAGCCTATCGTTGAACCTCTAAAACATTGTTGAGAACACTGTTAATGAATCTCAACTAATTAAGAAAGAAGTCAACGTCGTAAAAGATAAAAATATTAAGAAAAGAAAATAATGAAAATATTCATGATGATGAAGATGATAATTGGTGATGACTTCTGGATGGATAACTCATGATTTCAATTAACACAGTCGTCTGAAAAACAACATAAAAAAGAATTCAATGTTACGTCGGATTCTAATTATGCGACGCTGACCGACGATGCGCAAATTATGATACGAATGTTTGCATATTCTCTTAATCGAAGATATTATGAAACGCTCAATGAACCGCTTGAAACATTAGTTAAACGATCTTTGCATACGCGATAAGTTCATGAGGAATTGCACAATCAATTGAGAGTACTTGGACAAAAATACGTAAATATGCTTCTCAGTGGTGACAGAGAAAAGGCGATCACTTTTGTACAGTACTTCAGCGAGAACGACACGATGTTCAATGACAAATATTTCGATGTATTAGGTACAACTTTGCTTCCGCCGTTTTCCTATAGATGGCTTTAGCGGTAAGTGGTGGTCGAAATAAATAGATCATAGATGTCATACAATAAACTTGGGCATTTGTCAACATAACCCCATAGAAACATTAGTCGATTTGTGTCTGCATCATAAAGTTATTCTCGATTGAAAATGTCAGTTTACGAGCCAAATTCTTGTCATTTGCGAGAGGTTTTAATTTTTTGCTTCAATATGAAGAAATCTGCGGCTGAGGCTCATCGAATGCTCTCAAATACTTATGGTGAGGCCGCTATTAGTGAAAAAACGTGTCGTGAGTAGTTTCAACGCTTCAAGAACGGTGATTTTGACGAAGGTCATGCTCTGTATTTGGTGGGACCAGCTCGGCGTAGTGTATTATGAACTGTTAAAACCGACTGAAACAATCACAGGCGATCGGTATCGAACGCAATTGATGCGTTTGAGCCGAGCATTGAAAGACAAACGGCCGCAATACAACGAGAGACACGATAAAGTGATTTTGCAGCATGACAATGCTCGATCCCATGTTGCGAAAGTGGTCAAGACATACTTGGAAATGTTGAAATGGGAAGTCCTACCCCACCCGCCGTATTCTCCAGACGTTGCTCCCTCTGACTATCACTTGTTTCGATCAATGGCACACGGTCTGGCTGACCAGCACTTCCGGTCTTATGAAGAAGTAAAAAATTGGATCGATTCGTGGATAGCCTCAAAAGATGATTAATTTTTTCGACGCGGGATTCGTACGCTACCCGAAAGATGGGAGAAAGTAGTGGCCAGCGATGGACAATACTTTGAATCATAAATGTATAAGTTTTTTACAATAAAACCTCGAATTTCGGAAAAAAAACGGCGGAAGCAAAGTTGTACACCTAATACATTGCTGCAGATTGCGATAATGTATGACGTAATGCTTTTTATTATACAATAGCACGAGGAGCTTCTTCTCTTGCTTGCTAGGTAGTTTCTCGCGCGTTTTTCGCGTGTGAAAAAAACGGTAGATCGGAATGCGCATCATGAAGATGTTGCGGTTACTCCAAATTCATCTCGAGAACGTAACCCGTCGGTGAATCTGTCGCGATAGTCGTAACGTTAAAATTGTCTACGTCGCCAGCAAAATTGTCTACTGACCCAGCAAAAATCAGCGTATGCTAATGGTTGACACATTGTTCAACTGTACGGATTAACATCAAAATACATCAGGTATGTTGACAGTTTCGATGAATCGTACAACTGCATGTACCTGCGCATACCTGTTTGAACATTGACTCAGACTGCCACGTATACCATATTCAATGAATAGAACCATGAACGTTCGATAAAAAGTTCAAAATTGATACGTGTATGTTTCAATATCGCGTCCCACGATACGCTACCGTAAAACCCGGTAGCGTATAATAATACGCGGGGTAGAGTCCATAACTGATAATGCAACTATTCCGAAAATTCTCAAATATATCGTAATAGATCACTGTATACACCAAATATTTGAATGGAGAACCGTATATATTCATGGCGTGCACGTAATCGCTCTCGGATATCATTTATCAACGAACAATAAAATAATTCGCGCGGTGGTAACTTGGTTTCCTTTAACTTTTCAGTGCAGTCAATGTACACTCATACGAAAATATACCTTCATATGTGAGAAGATCGAAATCCTCCACGCTGAGATTAAAAAATTTTGACCGCGTAATTTTCAATTTATCTTTATCGAAATACGACGCTAATTTTTCTAAACTGGTACTAAGAAATTTAAATGAATCTATAAAACATATTTTTATACAGATTTTCTTTTGATTATTTTTGATGCTATCGACATATTTCGTCAATGAAATCCATTTTTCTTTAGTTATGGGAAATAGTTCTGTACATCCTTCATACATGGTAGCTATAGTAGCCTTAATAATAAATGCATCGTATCCTGATAAATTATGAAAAACTACGAGAATGCAATATGAATCTTTGTAATTCAAGTTACAGTTTGAATGAGCGGGGCTTCTGTATCGCGGAAGAGAGTGACGACAATAAGGCTCTCATATATTAAAAAACATGAAAAACGAATAATTGGCTGATATTCAAAAGCGACAACATGACCATTGAGATCATGGATGCTGATTACGAAGATATAAATTCTTTACATAATATAGATATTATTAATACTATGCGATATGTAAAACACATTTATTAGTTAAGAATTGTGTATTACAAAATGTATTTAAAATATACAACTGGTGGTCGCAACGCTCAAAAAAAATGTATCAAATTTAAAATAAAACATGAAATATATTTTGATTCTTTTCCCCCTTTCCCTAGTTAAGAATTAGTTAATAATAACTGTACAGTAGATTCAATAAGTATTGAATTAGTCGATAAAAAAGCGCGCTTTTTCATCATTTCGTATTACAGTATTAAAAAAAAAATTATTATCATAATTAGTTTCTCAAATCATATCATTAAAAATCATAAATACCATATCTATTTAATTAAAACACGTGCAGGAAGGAAAGATAACGTGGAACAGAACGCAACGGGAAAAAGAGAGAGTGCAAATAATAAGAACAGCAACGAGTAGAAGAGAAGACAAAGGGTGTGAGAAAGAGGACGACAGGTTAGAACGCAATAGGTGAAAAAGAGAAAGAACAATCATCCCCTTCCCTCTAACGCTCTCTGTGACGTGCTTCTCCTCCCTCGGACCTAGCATCTGAGTGCATTTCCCCCTCCCTGATCCCCTTACACACACATGCATATCGCATATATGTATACGCACTAACACATACAGGGTGGGCCATCTAGCATTTTGAATTTCAACTACCGGTTATTTTGAGTTTGAAAGGCGTAATAACATTTATGACGTATCAGAAATTTAGTTTTTTGTTTGATACGGTTGAACAAAATTGGGAAATATTGAAAACTTCCAAAGTAGTGAGTCTTCAACCCAAACTGTAAGAAATTTACGTGTAAAATTTGGTAGAAAAAAAAATGCCTTCAACGCAGTTTATGGATCAATTTGTGAAGCGAATTCGGCGAACTGGATCCTTATTGGATAAAGCAACTCGTTCACGTGCTCGTCCAGTAAGGTCAATCGAAAACATTGCTTCTGTTGCTCAGAGTGTGCTTGAACAACCATCAACATCAACTCGCCATCGTTTTCAAAACTTGAACATTTCACGCACTTCTTTGAGAAGAATTTTGAATAAAGACTTCGGTATGAAGCCGTACAAAGTTCAATTAGTGCAAGAATTGAAACCACATGACCATCCGATGCGTTTTCGGTTCACCCAATGGGCTGAACAACGTTTAGTTGAAAATGAGCATTTTCATCGAAAAATCATCTTTTCTGATGAAGCTCATTTTCACCTCGGTAGCTATGTAAACAAGTAGAATTGTCGTATTTAGGGGTTAGAGAATCCGCACGTCATCATGGAGAAGCCGATGCATCCACAACGAGTGATTGTTTGATGTGGTTTTTGGTCCGGCGGCATCATTAGGCCATTTTTTCTTCGAAAATGAGGAAGGAGTTGCCATCACTGTCAATGGCGAGCGCCATGCTAAACGAATTCTTGCTTCCCAAATTTGAAGAGGAGGACACAGATGACATTTGGTTTCAACAGAACGGTGCACCTTGCTATTGTAGCCAACTACAATCGATCTTTTGCGCTCTGTCTTCGAAAATCGCATAATCAGCCGAAATGCTGATGTCAATTGGCTGCCTCGCAGCTGCGATTTGACTCCGCTGGACTATCTTTTATGGAGAATCGTCAAGGATGAGTGTTACGCTAACCAGTCAGAAACGATTCAAGAATTAAAACATGAAATCAAAGTTGCCATCGATGAAATATGCGCTCATATAGTGGAAAATATACTGAAAAATTGGGTTGATGGAATGAGGTATTTTGCAGCCAGTCGTGGAAGTCATTTGAATGAAATTGTATTTCATGTTTAATGGCAATGTACTACCTTTCCAATAAAGTCATAAACTTTGAAAAATATTCATGCGTTTTTTTTTAGTGCCAAATTAAATTCCAAATTTTAAATGGCCCATCCTGTAGTTGATTAGAACCCGCCTAGCTATTCTACTAACTATACTAAATATGTGATGAAATAGCACGCGGTTCTACATAAACTGATCGATTGTATAAAACTTTAAACACGTTTTTCTTTAATTAAGAACTAACGCATTTTTATAATTGGGCGCTCACATCTTGGTCAATTTTTTATCTGAATGTCTTAAATTTTGGACAAAATTTGTTTACAACAAAATTGTCTTCAGTTAAACATATGAATTTTTTAATCGGATCAGTTTTTGAAAAACAATAAAAAAAAGTAATGATTTTTTTTCGCAAAATCATGAATTCTTTTTTTGAAACATTTTTGTCATTTTGTTTAAAATCATTTGATTAAAAAATGCTTAACTACACTCATATTCAGCTAAAGCTACACTCATATTCGTTTAATGAAAAAAAAATTTATTTCAGTGCTTCCGTTCAAACACGCAACACAAGCACCCATATCAATATTTTTCCGGACGAGGTGCACATCAATGAACAGAGACTAGAAATATTAATATTATTTAATGAATTTTTTGTAATAACTTCGTAAATGTATGTATATACTTTAAATATATAAAGACAATAATTCATACGACAATAATTCAAGCTATTAATTTTTACAAAAAAAATTCACAAAAAAATAGTCTTTTTTTCGACCATCAATGGTATATTTTCCTTTAAAATTGCTTTCATTTAAAAGTACTTGTTTGAACGCCATTTTGCCAGAAGAAAAAGTTGCTTCTTTTGACATATACAATTATGCAGTGCGATCCGTGTCTGCGAATTCTGAAATACTCTGTATAATTAATTATTCAACACTACATAATATATTTTTAACATATAATTGTGAAATGAAAAATAATTCTGGACTCTGAGTGTTTTATATTCTTTATACTTATTTTTTTTTCTTTTCCTTTCGAAAGAGATCTCGTTCCTTATTATAACTTATTTTTTTAAAAATAAGTTGTTCTTTTGCAGAAATACATAATAAAATATGTAAATAATTTAAATAAAAAAACTCAAATAATTTAAATAAAAAAAATTATGCTAAGAAAGATTACGAGCCAAAATAACAAATTTTAATGTAATGTGTAATATGATAGTTGACTTTAAAAAAAAATATAAAAGTAAAACAAAGATAAAATATGTCTATATAGTAACGTTTCGATCAGATCATTTTCACAGTTATAAAATATATATAAAATGATTAACTAAAGATAGACTAAAGATAGACTGACAAAAATGATATACTTATAGAGATATAATGACAAAAAAATGATTGAAAGTAGACCTTGGTTGTTAAGGTCATGATTTCAATCTAAAGATATTACTAAATAGTAGTTAAAGTAGTGGAAAGTAGATCATGAATATGTTTTGATTACAAAAGGTATTATCAAGTATAAGAATGTCGCTGATAATGCTATTAAATAAGCCAATTACTAATTAATTCTTCTAACGAAAAGTTAATACGGATTCTACAAGTATCATATTGAATTATATAAGAATTAAAATGTAGTGAACAAAAATTTAGTTAACAATAATGAACGTGAAATGTATAAAATAAAATGAAATGAAATGTATAAAATTCAATCATATAAATAAGACAGAAGTATAAAAGATACATGTATGAAACATAAAATAGATAAAATAGATAAAGCCGAATTTAATAAATTTATTAATTTCAATTCACCATGGAAATAGGTACACTAATACCTGGAAGATTAAATTTCTTGGATACAACGGTTATTATTGATGAAAACAGAATTATTTTCGAAAATATCATAAGCCACCTTTTCGGGGAGATTCCTCAATTTTTACTCTCATCATCCGACTTATCACAAAAAGAATATTATAATTGGTGTTGTTGATAGAATTATACTACTATCCCATCTATGATTTCACCGTAAGAATTTGACTGAAGCTATTAATATTTTTTTAGATAATGGATACCCTTTGAATTTTATTTTTTTCAATAATATAAAAAAGATTAAAGTTTCATTTAACATAATAATAATAATAATATGGACATTAATTTAAATAAAACAATAAAGGTCACGCAATAATATTTTACCTTACATTAAACGTATCTCTGAAAATTTCTTGCCCATAGCATTCAAAGGAAGATTCACAAATATCCGGAACTTATTTGATTCTCCATGAGATATATGAGATATACATGTTAAATACGAAAATCTAAGAGACACGTATTTTTTTATATATGCGCTAATTCATGTTTAAGGGGTGAAATATCTCTTTAAAGAAAAAATGATATTTTTCTTTCAAGGCAAATATCGTCGGAAGTATAAAAGATAGAAAAAATGTTTTAAACAAAAGTTGTATGGTTTCAAGAGTACTTTAAAGTTATACTTTAAATTTTCAAATTCTTTTTTATCAAATTAAAGATATTTTTTTACGAATTCAATCATGTGTAATAAAATTATATTACAACATATCATTTTCGAGAATTAATTAATAATTAAATTCCTTCCGTATATACGTAATCCATACTCATATGCGTAAGTAATTGTCGTCGGAATAATAAAATATATGAAAACTTGAAAAGATGTCTTAAGTAAAATTTGCACAGATTTCTAAATGATTTATTTTATATATATATATTTAAAGTTTATATACAAATATATGTATGTATTTAGATTTTCTAAATATATAATATTTTTAAGATATATGTACATACATTTAAGATATATTCATATTACATACATATTACGTACATATATTGGGAGTACAAATAAGTTTTCGCCGTTTGCAAAAGACGGCGCCGCTAATAAACTATAGTTAAAATTGTTTGATATAAAACGATATATCGTAAGATTGGACATCCGGCAACATTATAACCTTGAAATATTAGCGATTTTGTATCAGCATCACATATTTTTTTTTTGTATGAAAATATCGAGTTTTGAGCCGAATAAGCGTCATTTGCGAGAACTTTTGATTTATTTCTTTAATTTGAAGAAATTTGCAGCTGAGGCTCATAGAGCTTGTAGAAGCATATGGTGATGCTGTCTTAAGTGAGAGTAGTTGTCGTGAGTGGTTTCAAAAGTTTAAGAACGGTGAATTTGACGTCGAAGACAAAGAACGTAGCGGAAGGGCGAAAGTATACGAAGACGCGGAATTAGAAGCATTATTAGATGAAGATTCGTGCCAAATGCAAAAAGAGCTTGCACTTACATTAGTAGTGACTCAACAAATAATTTCATATCGTTTGAAATCATTGGGAATGATTCAAAAGCAAGGGAATTGGGTTCCATATGAACTGAAACCGAAAAATTTTGAACGCCGATTTTTCACATGTGAAATGCTTGCCAGGCATAAACGAAAAGATTTTTTGCAACGTATATTCACTGATGATGAAAAATAGATCCACTACGATAATCTAAAGAAGAAAAAATCATGGGAACCACCTGGTCACGCTTCAACATTGATAGCCAAGCCGAATATTCATGGAAAAAAACTCATGTTGTCATGCATTTGGTAGATCAGCTTGGTGTCGTGTATTATGAGTTGCTCAAACCAAACGAGATCATTACTGAGGCTTTCTACCGAACACAATTGATAGAGCCGAGCACTCAAGGAAAAACACGCCTATTATTACTCCAGGCATGACAAAATTATTCTCCTGCATGATAATGCTCGATCACATGTTGCGGCGTCGGTCAAAACTTGCTTAGAAACAAATGGGAAGTTCTACCCCACTCGCCATATTTTTCAGACATTGTTCCTTTCGACTATCACTTGTTTCGATGACGCATGGTCTGTCTGAGCAGCACTTCACATCATATGAAGATTATCAAAAATTGTATCGATGATTGGATAGTCTCAAAAGATGAAGCGTTCTTCCGACGCGGTATCCACGTGCTACCAGAAAGATGGGAAAAAGTAGTAGCTAGCGATGGCCATTACTTTGAATAAAACATTATGTACCGTTCTTTTACAATAAATGCTTAATTTTTGATAAAAAACTTATTTACTCCCAATACATACATTTAAGATGTATATACATATTAACTCTATCATTATTTCTTTGACATTTATGCCTAAATTTTAAACAAAATTGTAAAGTTCGTAATTGTTACGTCCAGCGGATTCCTAATTCTTTTCTTTCTCCAGATGGAGATCTGGAATTCGTTAAAATAAAAAGACAGCTGCGAATAACGCATAAGTTGAGCATTATATAGCCTAGAGAAGACTAAAAATTTTCTTTTCCTACACTAAAATTAAAACGAAGAGTCCAATATCTCCTCATAAATGTTGTTCCGAGATAAATTAAAAATTGGTGTACATGCACGAGTGGCGAGACCAAAAGGATACCAAGTTTGTGCCCCTCGGACACTGCGGCTAAAATAATAAATATATCATTGGAAGCGTAAGAGGGCCAAAATAGTTTTTAACGGTCAAGTCGCGGACGATTCTCACAAATCTAAGAAGCGACACGCGACGCTCAGAGGTAGATTCTGGGTAGTCTTGTGCCGACGTTGTACATACGCTTTCTTGACGCACTGCACGAGTGTTTTCCTATAAATTTTAAGGTTATAAAATTTAGGAGAACACTTTCCTACACTACAAACACTTTCCTACACTCTGGTCAACATTTTTTCCTCTTCCAAGATCTTGACCAATCCGAGAGCAAAGAAAAATTCTACTACTATTTACTTAACGAAACCTATTATATTTTATTATATAATTAAATATTATATTTTATTATATAATAAAAATATTCTTCTATTATTCCTATTATATTTCATCAATTCAAATTGGAGTAATCAGAAGCGATTAGTATAAAAACCATGATTCCGCGGCATTCAGGGTGATTTTTCTCTCTAAGTTTGAGAAAGCTATAGTTGTCGGGAACTTTGAAAAAGGCTTCATCCGATTCTCAAAGCCCTTTTTCTCGAGTAGAGTCAGTGCAAAACTATCAACTAAAGGCCAATGCTTGATCGGGGAATTTGACGAAGCGGACCTGATACCCATAGTCATCCCATAGTCGACGGCACTCTCTCTGATGGTCTCTGTGCTACTTTATTCATCGCCAAGTAGTAAGTTTTGATTTCGCTGGAGTTTACACCGAGTGGTCCATTCTCTTCTTGTGTGGTTCCTCTTTAAAGATAACCAAATTTTTAGTGCGTTCCGGCAGATCTTCCGCCCCTCGTCAGCGTCACCTAGCGGGGATTAATAATGCGCGCCGACTCACCGCCTGTGTCCGCTCTAACTCCGCACAAAACTCTAGAGAACAATCTCCGCTAATTTAGACGGCCCGATGAAGAACAAACTCCAGTCGTTCAGCCTCCAGCCTCGACTCTATCATTAGAAATTTCTTACTCCTCTGTCTCTGACATTTGTCCTCAGACTTCTTTGATGAAAAGAAGTCTGAGGACAAATGTCAGAGACAGTTTTCAGTTTTCCCCCTGTTTCACATCTGATGTCACCATCTTCGATTCAGGAATTTCTCACTATCCCTTCAATTCCTCCTATTCAACTTGACGCTTACTTTCCCACTGGCCCTCTTCCTCACCTCTTTCATAATGCCCATTAGTTGTGAGAATACATGTCTTATTTTATTCCTTCCACTAATGACCAAGTGATAGTCAGCATCACAGGATCTACTTGCTTATTTTCTTCATACCATCCTTCATTCCCATCGATCCTCTTTCTTTCCAACATATGAGCTTACACAATTTTAATTTTCGCTTCCTCCTTCCAACTCTCCATACTTAAAATAACGTCCGTATCACACAATGCTCTTTTCACACACACATACACACACGCACACACACAGACACACACACAGACACACACACACACACACACACAAATGCGTACAATATATACCTCAGAATAGAGAACCAAAGATTTGTATCTTTACATTTAAGATAAAATTTATTATTAAATTTTTTTTTTATTATATTACTATTAAACTAAATTCTCGTTTGTTAATTTGGAAAATCTCTCCTTATTTATTGTAAGCTCTCTTGCGGTTACACTTCGCCCTCTCCCCAGTCACTTGGATTAAGTTCCATGACCGAAAGCCAGGGCATACGGATATATAGGCACATCTAGAGTTAAAGTGTTTTCCCGGCACATTGACCCAGTTTGGGCCCTTTAAATTTAAAAGGTTCGACTCGTGTGTCTGTTTAGCGGAGCATGAGGTTTCCACTTCGTCCTCTGTTCGACTCCCGACTCATTAGGAGCCACAGGACGAAGCGAAGTGTCTCCAGATTTGCGTCGGCCCTTCTCTTCACAGCTCTCCGGAGTTTGGACATGACCAAATCGGTCTTATAATTCAATTCTCCCCTTCAGCATTCTTGCGTTCACCCCTTTAGCTCCCCTAAGCTCTGCATGCAGAACTTAGATATATTCTCGTAAGATTTATAAGAATTTTGAAGAGTTTACATCTTTATACGATATTTTTACAGACAGCTTTTTACTAACCATAAGATTTACAAGAAATCGTAATATTTAGGAATAATCTTACGTCTTACAGTACATACGCATAAAATTAGACAATATTGGTTATAAGTTCTTATGAATTTTAAGAGAACAAGTTACGAGTCTTATAATTCTGCTTAGAATTGACCTAATTTCTTTCTATGAATAAAAATTAAAAATAATTTTATTCCAAATCCATTCTTTTATAATAAAATTATTGCATGAGATTGAATCTTTAAAAAATACATTTTTAAAAAATTGTTGCATTCAAAAATACATTGAATTGTTAAAAAACATATATTTAATAATTATATTTAATATACAATATATATATATATATACATATATATATATAAAGTTGTATATATTTAAATTGTTAGAAAATCTCGCGTCTGAATCGTCATGTGTATTGAGATATAAGAAATAACTTTCTAAATCACGTGTCAGAGTCGTGACATATTTTTCAAAGAAAAGATAAGTTTCTTGGAATAGATGATAAGAATAACTGTGCGATAATATAAGTTCATGTATACCATACATTCAAAATAATTATAATAAATGGACAGTATAAGAATATTCACGTAGTAGTCTTACGTTCAGTCAGTGCAGTCGTTCTGTCATAATCAAATCTATACAATTTGTTAAATTATTTTTAATTACGATACAAAGCAAAGTTTAAAGTTTTTTACCGGAAAAAAATAATAAAGCAGCATTTCTCTTTACGAAAATCTCGAAAGGCCATCAGAAAAGAAAATGCGTATGTTTGAGACTTGAAACTTGTGAAGAAAATATGCGAAAAAAATCGTATACTGCAAATCCAACAAGCACGTTTTTCGCTAAAACGAAAGATATTGATTATATGGAAAAAAAATTCGGTTTAAAAAATGTAGGTATTTGAAATACCTACAAAATGAGACATGGAATATTAAAGTCGATCTATTAATTCAGTAGAAAAAAAATAAAAAAACACCGAAAAAGGCCTTTTTTCACTCGCACTCTGTTCATTGAGATTTAAACACAAAGCTTTGAAATTTTCATAAAATGTATCCCTCATAATAGCGAACAAATTTAGCTCTCAAGCGTGAAATGTTCATTAGTTTTTGCAAAAAGTCATTTGTTCACTGAAAACTTGTCTGCAGCAAACGCTCTTAATTTCTTCATCTTTGAGAAGTCGCATAGCAATTTACAGGGGTGATTTTTTTTTTTCAAGAGTTGTACTATACATACACATAATATAATAACAAAACGATTTTTTGCAGTTAAACTATTATAAAATGAGTGTTTTTTCCGTATAAAAAAAATGGAAATAATTTCGTTAATGTGCATTATATCAAATAGCCGTGTAAAGCAATCGAAATCTGACATTTTTCTACAAATTTAAAGAAAGAGATTATTATCCAATAATGCTGTGGGAGTTTTAACTTGTGAACTCTATGGGGAATGCGAGGCGTGGGGGATTTTTCAGAGGTGGGGGTATAACATCATGCGGAGTGGCAGTAAGACATCACAGATTTTAGGGACTGCAGTCTTCAAAACAACAAAAAACATCAAAGAGAATATTATCATGAACAAAAAACAAATGGTTATAAAACAAAGTATTACAAATATTATTTGCCGATGTATGCTTCAATCGTTTCTCGGCCAAGATGGCGTAATGTAATTTTTCTAAAAACAATGTTTATTAATTATTTTAAATAAATTAATTATTTTAAATTAATTATAAATTAATTATTTTAAATAATACGACCAAGTTTCATAATTAATCGATTGAGTGCCAACATCTGACTGCTATCAAAATCGATGATATTGAAATGCAATGTCTCCCTTTCTTGATAAAAGAGCCTCGATCATTTATCCTTTTTTTGGGAGGGGAATCGAATATGTTTTTGTAATATGTTTCAAGGTTAGTAGAAGTGTAAGTGAAATTCGATAGAATTGTATTTTTATAAATTTTTATGAGGGTGAAGCGTTTTTTTGAAGCATTCTTTAGAAGTGCATAATGCTCTGAAAAGAGAGAGTTACAGACGAAAATAAATTCAATCTAGAAATGTGTCAGATTATAGTACGTTGAAATCTATGAGAGCAAACTCGTCTTACTGTTAGTAAATCGTTATAAACATTGAGATTTCAGTCAAATAGAGCGCGATCTGTTAAAGCGCCATCCTACCAAATTTCTACCTTGAAGGAGTTTTTCGAACGGATAGAAGAGTGCAATGAATTTATTAAACAGCTTGAAGAATACAATCATGTCAAGCATCCACGGCTCTCCACTGGATACAGACAATCTTCAATCGCTGCAATTGCACGACTTGTGGGTACAAAGACTCAATTAGAAAGACGGTTTCTGCATTTTGGTGGTGATTACGCGAGCACTAGCAATAACAGTGACAACAATATGGAAAAATCTTTTGTTTGGCGAGAGATCGATGCAGCGTTTGAAAATCGAATTTTAATCGGTGCGTAATTAACGTGGACTTTTATCGAGCCGCGACGATTTTTAGAAGACATCGGTAATATAGTACTCGAGGGAGTGCAAGATACAATAGAAAGACACGACTGTATAAAAGTGAACACGATATTTAACGGCGAATTTGCAACGGATGATAAACGTGTCAATAAAAGTATTAATATTAAAAACTATGAATTCTTTCAAACATCGAACTTGCGTGAGTGATACGAGTGGCATGTCATTGAACCCACATTGGCATCTCTTGAGGAATTTCAAGAACGTGATAGTGGATGGGCATTGTCGCGAATCATGAATCTTACAATAAATATCAATAAAAACAAAATGTAATCCAATGCGCGTGGGATGTCGCTTCGAAGTGCCGCGAGAAATAATGATAAAGAGAGCGGTGATTAATGTGCGATCGATGCAAAATGCATGCTTCGCGTAGTTAGTGATCGCCGCTCTGTATTCAGCCAAAAGAACCGCAGATCGTGAATCTTTCTACACTATATGATGGTGCTGAATTTGCAAAATATAGAATTTCCTACGTTAAAAGACGTAACGAAATTCGAATGTCTCAACGAAGTATCCATTAATGTACGGCATCGAGGGACAGAAAACGCTAAACGTTCTCCCGATATGACTCGCTAACAGAAAGGAGAAACATGTCAACTTACTATATTTGCAAGATCCACGAGACGACAGTGTGAGTCATTTCATATGGATCAAGAATCGGTCCCAGTTCATGAGCTCGCAATTGAAAAAATATCACGATCAAAAATGCGATCGATATATGAATCGAAATATATGATTAATAAAAACGAATTCCTCTTTAAAAAAAAATTAACATTATTTATTTTTATTTGCAGCTATTTACATTATTTTCATTTCAACGAGAGATTACCACATGGTAGATTGCCGACGCATAAACGATTGCCGCTATCGGACTACCGAGCCACGACGACAAGTGGTTGAGTTTTAACAATTATAATAGGAAGGAACGAGTTCCATTTGTCATTTACATTGATTCAGAATGCATCCTCAAGAAAACTGAGCGATCAGGAAGCACCTACGCGCACGTATCAACATCATCAAGTATTTAACATAAGATATTACATTGCGCTTCGTACGACGTTTCACTATCAAAATATCGATTTTGTCGCGATCTAGATTGCGTTTCATAGTTCGTCGAAAAACTGAAAAGTTTAGCACATCGCGTAAAATAAATTTTAGCAGCTAATGTCCCCATAGAAACTTTGTCGAGCAAACAGTGGGATTGCGCAGCGCGACGCATTGTTACGTGTGCAAAAAGCCTTTTGCGCTAGACGATAATCAAGTAAGCGATCATTGCCATTTAACCGGTCATTATATATCGGGATCTCGCGCGCATTTAAATTGCAATTTAAATTATAAAAACTCATATTTTATTCCCATAGTTTTTCACAATTTATTAGGCTATGATTCACTTTTATTATCAAAGAAATAGCTACAGCATATGAAAGCAGTATAGAATTATTACCAATAACAAAAGAAAAATATATATCATATACAAAAAAATGTGAAAGATCAGATTCGTAAAATAACATAAAATTATTCATCGATTCTTATAAATTTTTAAGTACCAATCTCGACAAATTAGCATCTTTTCTCAATAAAAAATGAACTTCGAATTTTACAACGCGAATTTCAAAATTTGTCCGAAGAAGACTTTGAGTTACTAACGAAAAGGGATCTTTCTATACGAATACATTGATTGCGCTGACAGTTGCAGGATACATGCGAATCATTCTACAGTTCCTTGACTAGTGACACTGTATCCGAAAGCGATTACGCGCACGCTGTGAACATATGGCAACAATTCTCTGTTCAAATCTTGGGTGAATACAGTGATTTATATTTAAAAATAAACGTTGCTATTAGCCGACAGATTTGAAAATTTTCGCGATAAATGTGAAAGTTATGATCTTGATTCGTATTATTATACTTTACCAGGTTTTATCATGGGACGCTATGCTGAAACATACACGCCTATATTTCAAACTGCTCATTGACATCGATGACGTTTATCAAGCGCAGTAGTCTTAGTCAATTTTCGTGCGAGTCAATAACAAATATATGCAGTCATGACTCGTTGCAATCTTTTACTTGATGTAAATAATCTATACGATCGACTTAGAAAGGAGCGTTTGCACGATGAGCACATTGACCGGTCATTTCTGTCCAACGCGTGATAAATCATTTAGCAAGCAACAAGATAAACTTTTAGCGACTGTTTATGACAAAAAATGTTACGTGATATCGCAACTTTATCACAACATTATCGCAACTTGCAACAGTGTCACGGTCTTCATGTAACAAAGATTCATCGTATTGCAATTCGCACAATCATCATGGCTTCGCGATTACATACTTATACAAAATAGAATGCTTGCGAACAATGACTTTGAGAAAAATTTATTTAAGTTAATGAATAATGCAATATTCGGCAAAATAATGGAGAACACAATCATCGAGGTAAAATTATAAACACAATGGGACGATACGGCACAGAGGCAATGATCACGAAGTCGAATTTTCACAGCAGAAGTGTATTTTCTGAAAATCTGATAACAATTGAAATTTGTAAATTTGAGTTCAACAAACCGATCCATATAGGAATGTGTATATGGTATTCGATATATCGGAGGTCTGTTTGTATGAATTTCGATATATCGGAGGTCTGTTTGTATGAATTTCACCACGAATATATGTTACCGCTATATCGCAAAAAATGTGAAATTATGTATACAGACATCGATAGCCTCATATATCGCATCAATTGTGATGATGTTTATCGATAAATGAAGCGTGATATAACACGAGTTATTATTCTACCGATAATTTGTATGGTATCACTTGCGAATAAAAAAGTGTCAGACTTAATGAAGGATGAAAATAATGGCGCAATGTTAACTGAATTCGTCGGATTCAGAACGAAAATATGTGCATTAAGATAGTAAAAAGGACACTAAAAAGGCGAAAGATGTCAAAAGTAACATCGTAGCACGAACTATAACGTTCGATGATTATACCCGATGTTTAAACAATGAAATTAAAATGACGTCAACAGTCGTGCATAAAATCAAATAATCAAGTATATACGATATTTGAGATGAAAATCGCTCTGACTCCGATTACAAATCGAATTCAATCAAAACATTATCATGGGGACATTATCGAATACCTTTTAAAAAAAGGTCGTGTAATGTAATTGTATTATTGAAATGTATTTTATTATATTATCGAAATATATAATTCTAAATAATTATTGTATATAGTATTATATTTATACAGTAT
>NW_017259561.1:2101687-2136110 GCF_001594045.1 Atta colombica
AGTTTATATTAAACTATATTATCCTTGTGTATCCAGATCAAAAATTGTGCGATGCATTAAATCCCAATCATTTTACGTAAGCCTCGTCTGCGCAATACTTTCTTCATGAGATACATCGGATAAGCCGCGCGATGTAATTCATGTTCATAGAACGCTCCAAAAGTAGATTATCCGCGATAGTCCAGTAGATAGGTTACAACATCAATATGTTACACTTTAACGATTTTAAATACCTCGATAGTCCAATTTGGTGTATAACTTTTCTAATCCTTTTCGAAGACGATTTTATATTTGCTCACTGTACCGAATCACCTATTTTGAATTTCGCCGGACTCTCGATCTTTATTTTGCTATATACCGTGGCCAAGAGTTTTTCAGCGATCGCGGGAGTAACGTCGACTGGTCGCATATCGATCGTTCGATGCTTACACGTGTTATAATCTGATATAAGCTGCTATAGCGCATTGATTCACTTATAATTTCTGTTAAGTGTAAACATTTTCCACATCATTTTTTAATGTGCGATTGTTGCTCGACGACCAATATCTTCATTACGGAGTATGTTGAATAATGATTGATGTTCTGTTTTTTCAAGAGCCGTTGTATAATTCTTCAACGTTGTAAAATTCTTTTCTCACATGGATCTGTAGATTTTTTTTGGACATCTCTTGTTCTTTCGAATTATCTCGATAGTTTCAACCGTCTCTCTTTCATTTTATTCTTGAGCGGTACGGTCCACATATACTTGTTCAATACATGGATGACGGTGAGTATGTAGCGATGGCTTCTGTTGAAACGCGAGTATGGATGCATCTCAACGATGTTAGCCTGTCACAGATGATCATATCCCTGGATTACGACGCGCCTTAGTGGAAAATTTTTTTCTCGCCTGAGCGTGCAATTCTCCGACGTCTCTCGAAGCTAATTTTTAATTTTTTCTTTTTTCATCGGATTTCTTTTTCATGATCGGCGCGTGATACGCACAATACAAGAAACAAAGAAAAATTTTTTCTCAATGACACCACTCGACTGACCCATTTCATGCATACGCAATTTAATTTATAATGAGACCGACTTCACAAAATTCCTCGAGCGCTTCGTAAAGCCTCGTATACGTTGTCATAAACGTTGTTGCCTGCTCGAAGTGTCGAACAATCGTAGACTCTATCTATTAGCTCGTTGGGATCGTCCCAATGCACGTAATCGATAGCGCTGTCGTTCAGTGTCATTGCGTGAGATAATCCTTTTTCAGATCTTCTGTTTCTTGTGTGATCGACATCAACGGCGTAATTATGTGTTTGTACTTGTATCTTCTCAATACTCGAGCCTGCAAATGTGCTGATGCTTGTGTTTGTACATATCGTCTTCCGTGTAATGGAGATCGTTAGGAATTTTCTCTTGAAAATTAGCTCGTGAAGACCACATGTACCAGCGTATCGCCATCGATAATTATGTTGTCCGCCTCATCCACGTTGAAAGGTTTATTGACAAACATCAGTCCATCTTTATGTAAACGCCATATACGTCATCTATACTGCTCTCTTTTCCTCGCGCTGCCTACAGGCCTCGACGTACTTTTGACTCAGCAGACCCAAGTCAGCTCGCAATGCCTCTTGACCTTGTACGATTTTCGTAAACAATGTAGAGATTATCGGCTATACACGATCGTATGATCGATCATCGAATTTACGCGGAGGAATCGAACGTTAGGCTATTTTTCTCATCCTTCTCATCCTTCCTCTTCCTCCTTCTCCTTCTTCTCGCGTTTAGTGACAGATGCTGCATCATTGTAGTACAACTCTCTCTTTATCGCGCACGTCGAGGCTGTGAACGATCTATTGCAGTGGTTTGATAATAGGTTTAAAATGCCTGTTCAACGCAATGTCCTCCTCGATTTTATCGGTCTTCAGAATGCAATGTTTCTTGCGGATTAACTCGCTTGTCTTCTCGATCTCCTTCGCGATTTTATCACGTTCGCACACATCAGTCATATTCATCTCTAGCGAAGATTCGACAACGACTGATCACGTTATGGTATCGCGAACTTGTTAAATTTTTTTCTGTATCTCCTGTCTTTAAGTGCACTGTCCTTGTCTATCATTAGAAATCTATATTTTTGTCACCAACAGTCGCGATACAACGTGCAAAATTCATCGTACGATTTATCGGTACTCACGTGATCGTTGTAAACGTGTTTTAAGTTGATACCATCCTGTTTGAACGGAATTAGCAGATTCGCGTGGCGATCTATCGAGAAGTATTCTCTCGTACCTTGCTTGTCGCATGCCATGTCATCAAAGATAGAAATAAAATTTGGGCGGCGCTTGGCGGAATGATATCGCTGTTGTTGGAGAACATAAAGTAGCCGATTTCATCAATAGACATAAATAAATTTTCGAGATATTGATTCTTTAGCTGTTGCAGCGATTTCGAATAAACGTATACGTTCTCGAAACGCTGTTCGGACTCTCGAGCAAGCTTATGAGAACGTTGGTTTTACTACAATCCGACGGGCCGCAAATAATCGCACGTATAGTACGCGGCAGCATTTCGCTGCTTGCGCTTCTCTACGCTTTCAATCATTCGCAATTTTTCGTCGCAGTTCGTAACGTGTATCGTCAGCAGTTGCCATGACGAATTTCATGCTTACACTACGGGTTGTGCGCTCTCGACCGCCTATTTAAAGGTGTGCGAATCCGCAAATCGCTCAGTAACAAAATGTATCTCGCGTTGTGTCCTATCGACATTTCGGACTTAACGCTGAGTAGTTGCATATACCGAAAATCGTACTCTTATGCGTGTACAGTGACTATATCTATCATGTGGGACAAGCTTCTGGAACACGTAAAAGCGGAGATTTGAACCTATCGTCGCTGCGAGCACTACAATCAGTCGTGACAGTGGACGCACGGTCTGGCATCGAAGATAAAAGAGTGTAGTGAATTTCAGCATTGCGCGGCGATCTGCTGAATCGAGCAATAAACACGCTTTCCTTTCCTTTTAATTACCCCGGGCTAGATTTTGGGGTTCGGACGGCAGTCCACTCGGCTTACGAAGCTATTAGTCAAAGGTGACATAGGCATAAATCGCTGGACGCGGCGTGCCGAGAACACGACATTGCGTTTTCTAGGAGCAACGATCTCACCGATAGATACGCGGCGGACAAGGTTCGCGCGGAGCGCTAGGTCGCGTCATCGCGAAAGATTCACAACTCTGAGCGAGAGAGCCGCCGCTGCTACCATCTGCGCAGCGATAAAAGCCAAGACCAAACATGAGCATGAAACTGAGGAAGAAGACGACAAGAAAAAAGAAACGAAAAAATGGATATTATCGATGGCAAAACGAAGCGGCGCGTTACCGTTTCTGCCAATGGGTGCGCTTGGATCCTTGATTGGCGGAGCGCCAATGTGGCGAAAGCAGTAAACGATAGCAAAGCTATGCGACGTCAGCTCGAAGAGCTGCAACGTCATGGTCGCGCGATGGAACAGGGCCGCGGATTGTATCTCGCTCCGCACAAATGCGGACGCGGATTGTATCTTAGTCTCTATAAACGTGGATAGAGTGTAGCAGTGAAAAGAAAAAAACGTCAAAGAGACAATAAAAATGCACTCGGACGCAACTACAAATGTGCAATTGGACATGCTCGCGAGACATATGCGCGTACTTCAGAGATGTTTTCATGCGTAACGCGTAACCGACGAGCGGCGCGTGTCGAAACGAAAGTGATATTGTGAATCTGGATAATGCGACAGAACACGGTATTTATTGGGTAGCCTACGCGAAGAGGAACAACTGCAATATTGACAATTTCGATAATCTTCGACCGCTTAAGGAATTGGTGCGATATTTCAGGAACATGTTACGATAGTACAATCGCACGTCCTTGTGCATCAGACGCACAATCAGACTTCTGCACACAGATGTGCTTGCGGTTTCTACGAACGGTCGATGCGCACGATCTAATAAAACTCACAAGATGCCGCAAAATCTCAGTATTCATCGAACGCTTTTTTCGTAATATTGTTGACATTTACGTTGAGTGGGAAGAGCAATATCCTCACGGCAAACTATTTTTCTTCATAGAATTGTATGACGACGACTACGAGCTCGATCTGATGATCTTTGAGACTTATCACGCAATTGATTGATCATTGCGTGAGGTAATCCTTTTCCACATTTCTTCTTCTGTTTCTTAGACTAACGGTGCAATTACGTATTTGTATAGGGGAGGAAATTCCATCTAGCATTTGGAATTTCAACTACCGATTATTTTGAGTTTGAAAGGCGTAATAACATTTATGAAGTATCACAAATTTAGGTTTTTGTTTGACATTTACGAAATTGCTATACGCTTGAACAAAATTGGGAAATATTGAAAACTTACTTTCAAAGTGGTGAGTCTTCAACCCAAACTGTAAGAAATTTACGTGGAAAATTTGGTAGAAAAGAAATGCCTTCAGTTTGTGGATCAATTTGTGAAGCGAATTCGGCAAACTGGATCCTTATTGGATAAATCAACTTGTTCACGTGCTCGTCCAGTAAGGTCAACCGACAAACGTCAAAACATTGCTGCTGTTGCTCAGAGCTTGAACAACCATCAACATCAACTCGCCATCTTAAAACTTAAACATTTCCGCACTTTTTTGAGAAGAATTTTGAATAAAGACCTCGGTATGAAGTCATACAAAGTTCAATTAGTGCAAGAATTGAAGTCGCATGACCATCCGATGCGTTATAATCTTATACCTACCATATTATTCGCGTTTTCTCTTCTTCTCCCGTTGTATTCTTTCGCTCGTTGTCTTTTTTTCGATTTTATTAAGATAGATATTCATTTAATGATTTTTAAATAATATGACTTAATGTCTAAATGTAATAATTTTTTTAGTTGTAATGAGTGCCTTATCAATTAATATACGGAGTATGACGAAGGAATGATGAAAAGGTAGGGACAAAGGAATAAATAATTTTAAACATAAAGTAATATTTATTTTTTCATATTTTTATTTTTAATTAATATTTACTAATTATAATTAATATTCACATTTTTTTATTCTTGTAACGTGGAATACAATTTGATCCAAAGCGTATGCAACCAATTCACATTTTATAAGAGAACTTTTATCACAAATATTGTGCAACATATTTACAGCATCATTTTATTAGTGACACATTCTTGACGTAAATAGGAAATAAAATGTTTAAATTTCTCACTCATGTTATACACATTCTGAGATAGTCCTAAATTATACATGTTCGACACAATGTTCGAGATCAAGCATGAAAAGCAAGGTTGATGGCATCGTATACAAACATTTACCGCATAATGATAATTTTACTTTGTATGTACCATATAGTTTATAAAATTCTACACTCAGACCTTGAATGGTTAGGGATGATGGCGTAATTCGCCATCATCCCTAACCATTCAAGGTCTAAAACAGATCGCAGGAACTGCTCAATATCCTTGCGTCTATCGATGAATGTCTTCCATGTTGCGTGAGGCAGGATTATCCGATTATTTTGAGTATCACCAATTGCAATTTCCACATGTGATACAAGTCTTACGCTGATTCCTATGTCTAAATATTTATAAGCAAGCGTTAATGAGTATCTTCTTCTCAAGATATAAGGGGTACAGCGAGGTTTCGAATGAGAAGAATACACTGTAAAAGAAATAGAAAATAAGCACGTAGAAAAAATATATAATATATAAAATGTGTGCACAAAATTTTTTATGTAATTGAACAACTTACTATCCCCGCGTGCTTCCTATTGAATCGGAAATAATAGTTCATAGCTTAAGATTTTTTTTCTCGGAGAACTTAGCGATAGCTGTTCTTCAAATCCGTCTGAGAGATAATGTTATCCGGGTTCTTCTTTTAAAGTGCTCCTTTCCATTTTTTTACATTCCAAAGTAGGGATTTTTTCTTTTTAAATACTTTATACTTTTTAAATACTTTATACTTCGAATAACAGTTGCGATATGATTGAAGGATACCGGATATGAGGTTTCTGGCGTAGTAAGTGTCATAAATGTATTAAATTAAATTGATCACCACCATGTCGATCAGCACCATGTATTAGTATTGCGAGTAAACACGTTTCGTAATCCAAGTTCTCTATCGCGAATCAAATGCATCATCGACGAATATTGTTTATCTATTTTACACAGAGTAAAACGGAAACTCACAACTTTCAATTATATAAATTTTAAAGTATAATATCTTCAAAGATGTTTCTTCTGCGACAGCCACAGTGGAAACTAAGTGACTGATTCATTGGAATAGCATGTATCATAAGAATGCACTCATATTGAATCTTGTTTGTCTAAGGCGATCAGAATAAACTTTTTTAATCGAACTTTTTTATTACATCAACAATAACGTACATCTGTTCCCACACTCTTTTCAAATAAGAATTTTTAGCGTATCGCGATTGCAATAAAATCGCCCTTTGAAAAAACGTTAAAACACGCAGTATTAGAGAAATGACAAGCTAGTATATAAAAACGAAAAGGTACGCTCATGCAGTCGAGTTTGAAGTTTCTATACGTTATATCGGTGTTATATGTTTAATGGAAAAATGAATTTTGCACCTCATGAAAATGAAGTGATGGAAGAAGAAATAAATGATCAACATGAAGAAATGTCTGACCAAGAAATATCCGATAAAGATCATGCTCTGTCAGATGATTCGTGTTTCAGCAGTGACATGGAGAACGATGATAATACAATTGAAGTAATATATCGAGATTTAAATCAAGCTTAAGTAAATACCTTACATCCTATGAAAAAGATGTGCTGCACTGAATTCTACTACACTGACAGTCATGGAAAATATTATTCATCATGCATCGTAAAAGTATATGATCAATTTTCACGTCTTTGTGCCGTTCGAAAACATGAAAACATGATACGACATATGTGTGATTCTCGAAGGTTATTCCAGTTCGAAATGCAAAAGTTTTCTTTATCAAATAATGTCGTGTGACATGTGTCCTATTTGCACACAGTGATACAAGATGTTGTGGAAGTTTTTTGTTAAAGATACAAAAACAGACTAAAAATACATTTTTCTCAAAAAACTTTTTTAATGAAAAAACTGGAAAAAAGGATATTATAATATGGAACGGAGCATAATCTGGTGGAACAAGCCGCTCAGTGAATACGCGAGAAGAATTTCTTGCGTGGGAACAACGATGCAATGATTTCATCGAATCACTAGAGGAACAAAGCAGCATTAAATGTCCGCGATTACCAATCAGTATTAGACAATCGTTGATTAATCATATCGCGCGACTCGAAAGTTTAAAAGATTCAGTGCGTGGACGTTTCATGAAAGTGGGTGCCGGATACAGTGCGGGACTCAGATAGCGCGAGATAGATACCGCGTTCGAAAGCCGTAAATTGACCAGCGTGGTAATAAACTTTGGACATCGAACCTTGCCAATTTCTTGAAGACGCGAGAGAAATTGCTTGAGCGTGCAAATTGTTATGCAGAGACATAACAATATCAAAATAAACACCGTGTTCAATGATTTATATCAGGTGATAAATGCATGAATAAAAAAAAGTGTCAGCACGAAAAACTATGAACTCTTTAATTCGTCCGATTTACAAGAATGGTACGCGTCGCGCATTATCGAGCCCATCTTAGCATCGCTTGAGGAATTTCAGGAATGCGATAGCGGGTGGATCGCGTATCTTAAATTTGATTGTTAACATAAACAAGTATAATCCATTGCATGCGGAATGTCACATTGAGTTACCGAGGAAAATTAAAATAAAGAAAGCAGTAATCAACATTTAGACAATGCGTGTTTTGCTTGATTGGTGATAGCTGCTCTACACCCAGCTCAAAGTAATACAAATCGAGAGTTATCATATCCACATTATATGATGGTATTAAATTTTAAAGACATCCAATTTCCAACGTTGAACCAATTAAAAAATTTAAAAATCTCAATAACATCTCCGTGTACCTTATCAATGTGTACAGCTTCGAGAAGCAAAAAGAAATGACGATTCTTCCTTTACGGCTCACTGATATGAAGAGGGACAAGCATATCAATTTGCTTTACGTGCAAGATCCACAGAACAATAACGCGAAGCATGTGTAGAGCATGTGTGGATCAAGAATCTGTCCCACCTTGTGGACTCGTAACTCAATAAAAAAGAGCGCAAGAAATACTTTTGCGATCAGTATATATAATTAAAAATTATATAAAAATTTTTTATAATAAAAAAAGTTCTTTGACAAAAATAATAAATTATACGTTCTTTTTCAGATGTTTACATTATTTTAGCTCAAATGTAAAACTGGAGATCCACGCAATAGACTGCGAAAAACTGAACGACTGTGTCATCAGATTACCAAGCGAAGACAACAAGAGCTTGGTTGAGCTTCGACAACTACATCAAGAAGGAACGTTTATAGTCTATGCCGACTTGGAATACATCCTAGAGAAGACGGAGAGGGATATCGAAATGTCCAGCTATATGTACCGCATCATCGGATATTTAGTTTAGCATATTATGTCCGCTGTTCGTACGATGAGTCATTGTATATATATATATAAGTAACAATTGCGTCGTGTGGTTCGCCGAGGAACTTAAAAACTTAGCGTAAAATAAAAATTATCTTGTCCACTAACGTTCCCATGGCAGATTTTATGCGAGATGATATGATAAATTTTAACAACGCTACGCACTGCCACGTGTGTGAAAAACAATTTGCACCGGACATGCGGGTACGAGATCATTGCCACTTGATGGGACGATACAGAGGTTCCGCACATTCAAATTGCAACTTGAATTACAGAGATTCATATTGCATTTCCATAGTTTTCCATAATTTATCGGAATACGACGCACATTTTATTATTAAGGATATAGCTATTGCATATAAAGGACGAGTAGATATACTTCCTATAACAAAAGAAAAATACTTTTCCTTCACAAAACATGTCGACACTGCAAATAAGAAATAAATTTACATTTTATTGATTCTTATAAATTTCTCATTACCAGTTTATAAAAATTGATGTCGTATCTCGATAAAGATAAATTGAAAATTATACGGTCAAAATTTTTCTACCTCAGCGCGGAGGATTTCGATCTTCTCACACGTAAAGACATATTTCCGTACGAGTACATTGACTGTGTCGAAAAGTTAGAAAAAATGGAGTTACCATTGCGTGAATTATTTTATAACTCACTTTATAACAAGTGATACCGTATTCGAGAGCGATTACGCGTTAATGTGTGGCAGTGATTCTGCATTCGAACTTGATGAATATAGCGATCTGTATTTAAAGACAGACATTTTGTTATTAGCAGACGTTTTTGAAAATTTCTGTAACAGTTGCATCACGAGTTATGGGCTCGATTCCGTATTATTATACACTACTGGGTTTTACGTGGGATGCGATGTTAAATCATACACGTGTAAAATTCGAACTTCTTATAGACATCGACATGGTCATGTTCATCGAACTGCGTATACGTGGAAGTTTGAGCCAATATTCAAACAGATACGCACGGGCTAACAATAAGTACATGGAGTCATATGATCAATCGAAATCGTACCTTATGTACTTTGACATTAACAATCTGTACGGTTGGGCAACCATTACCATACGTCGATTTTCGGTCGACGAAAATTTTAATGTTAATTAATAAAGTAATGTGTCGGTCGTCGCAATAGATTCACCTACGGTTACGTTCTCGAAGTAGAGTATCCGCAACATCTTCACGACACTCACACAGACCTACCATTCCAACGCGCGAGAAATCCGACAAGCGAGAGAAGAAGCTCCTCGTTACATTGATAAGAAGCGTTATGTAATTCATTACCGTAATCTACAACAATGTATTCGTCACGGTCTCAAAATCGCAAAAATTTACCGTGTACTGTAATTCACACAATCTTCATGGCTTCGCGAATACATCGAACTCAAACGAATTTTAGAAATCCAACAACGAGTTTGAGAAAAATTTGTATATAATAAATTAATGAATAATGCTGTATTTGGTAAAACTGTGGAGAATGTGTGCAACCACATCGACGTGCGACTTGTAACACGTTGGGACGGGAGCAGAGGCAATGATCGCGAAACCAAACTTTAATAGAAGCGTTTTTTCCGAGATCTTGTCGCAAGAAATACGTAAACTCGAGGTGAAATTCGACAAACCGACATACGTAGGTATGTGTATCTTCGATATATCCAAGACATGTACGAATTTCACCACGAGTACATGGCACCGCTGTTTCGCGAAAATTGTAAAGTTATGTATACACTGATACGAATAATCTCATTTACTACATCGAGTGTGACAACGTCTACGATATTATGAAACGTGATATCAACCTATTCGATACTAATGATTATGTAGTCAACAATGCGTATTGTATTCCGTTAGCTAATAAAAAAGTTCCGGGCTTAATGAAAGATGAAAACAATGGCACTAATCATGACCGAATTCATCGAGCTTAGAGCAAAAATGTACACTTTGCGTATCGATGGGAAGAAAGATATGAAGAAAGCAAAAGAAGTCAAAAACAACATTATAACGAGATCGATAACATTTGATTACATGCAATGTCTAAATAACGAAATCGAAATGAAGCGCAGGCAATCGTGTATAAGATCGAAATTGCACGAAGTATACACGATATCGGAAATGAAAATTCTAAGTCCGTACGATGACAAGCGATACATTATGCCAGATTCTATAGACACACTGCCATGGGGACATTATAAAATATTACTATTATATATAATAAAAAAAAAGAAAAATAAATAAAATGAATCTTATTTTTGTACACTTATGTATTTATAATAAAAACTTATTTTTGTATGTATTTTTTTAATTTAAAAAAAATCTCAATTACAATGTTTGCATATTGTAATAAATATATGATATAATTTGTAGAAATACATTTATTTATAACACATTGTCCTTATGTATCCATGAATTGCGAATTATTAATTTCCAGCCATTTCACATAAACGTCATTCCCCTTTTTGCGCAACACTTTTTCAATTAGATATACATCGAGATTAGCGACGCGATGTAATTCATAAAATTCTACGTATTCGTAGAATCCTCTAGCGACCGATTTTTCGCGATAATCTTCCAAAAGATACGTCACGGGATTAGTTTTCTGTACTTTGACGATTCGAAATACCTCCGTAGTCCAGTTTGGCGTGTAATTTTTCTCAAAGATCGTTTTGAATTTGCTCACATGTACCGAGTCACTCACTTTGTACCGCGGGAGTGTAACGGTCTTTACGCTACTATACACCGTGTTTAAAAGTTTGTTGGTGATTGTGGAAGTCGATAGGTCGCATACCGATAGTTCGATTTTTCGTGCGTGTACTCTGACACGAGACGCGGCAATAAGTCGATCCATTTGTAATTTCCATTGTGCGTAAATTATTTCCACATATTATTTTTCAATGTACGATTGACGTTCGACAACCGACGCCTTCATTATGGAATACGTTGAATAATGATTTATGTTGTGTTTCTTCAAACGTTTTTGCACGTTTGTATTATAAAATTCTTTTCCCATATCGGTTTGCAAATTTTTCGGGCATCTTCTATCGTCTCGAATTATTTTTGCTATCGCTGCAGCCATCTCGTTTCCATTCTTTGTTTTGAATGGAACGACGTATGCATGCTTACTCAACACATCGATAATGCTAAGAATGTAGTAATCTTTGGTGAATCGTATATAAAGGCGCATTTCGACCACAGTCTGCCACAGGTCATCGTATCCGTGAACTATAACATGTTTGCGAAAATTTTTTCTAGCAGGAGCGTGCAGTTCTTCTACCAGTCACCACTTTTCAAGACTTTTCTTCTCAGACATTTTTTTTGTGGTATACAACAAAAAGATGTTACAAAGATCTTACGCTGTTGATGAAACATTGTTGATCAATATTTCGACGTTGACTAAAATTACTGCGTATTTCCCATTTCAATTTATGATAAGGCCAGCTTCATGAAGCTTCTCGATAATAGATAAGATTTCGTTATCGTGGGCATTATGTCCTGCCTGATGCGAAGCCTCAAGCAATCGAAAACGATCCACAAGTTCGTTAGGATTGTCCCAATGAACATAATTGATTTTATTTTCATTTAGGGTCATAGCATGCGGTATTACTTTTTCGACTTTTTTTATCTAACTTGTTTAGTTTCCTGGCGCATGCCAGGTATGCCCGTTCCAATTTGTATTTTACCTGATACCAAGGGTGCTACTATATTCTTATATTTGTACCCTTTGCTACTCACTATTGGATTATCCGCTTTATGACTGCACCTATGAGCATTCGTTGTCAACAATATATTTTTATATGCTAGTTTATCGTTCTCTATGTAAATAGTATCGTCGGGAATTCTTTTGAAAATTAATTCATACAATCCAGGTGTACCTTTGTATTTTACTCTATCTACGATCACGAAATCATTCGTGTTTGAATCGAACTGTTTATTACTGAGCATCGTTTCTATTCTCATTGACACATACGTCATAAACGTGATCGATCTCCTTTTCTCTATCGAGAACCAAGAAACATGTTTATGTATTTTTGTCCAAGCGATTCCAGTTGATCATGCAACTCTTCACGAACTTATTGCGTTTGCAAAGACTGTTTAACTAACGTTTCAAGCAGTTCATTGGGCGTTTCATAAACATCTTCGGCTAAGGGAGAATATAAATGTTCGTGAACGATAATTTGCGTGATGTAGAATTAAATGAATTCGTGACAATCAGTTCTTTTGTTCGTTGCTTTTTAGACGATGGTGTTAATTGAAGCCATGCTTTATTCAGAAATCATCATCATCATCATTATCATTATCATTATCTTATATCATTTTCATTATCTTCGTTATCTTTAGGTTTTCGTTTCTTAATAATTTTATCCTTTGCAATATTTATTTCTTTCTTAATCAGCTGAGATTCCTTGAGATTCCTAACGATGTTTTTGACAATCTGTTTCAGAGATTCGACGATAAGCTGTCTCTTCAGCGCTATGTCTTCATTTATTTTACCGGTTTTCAAAGCGCGATACTTTTTACGAATTGAATCACTGATTTTCGCAATCTGCTTCGCTATCCTCTCACGATCCTTCAGCTCCTTGTTGTATCCATTGTTGTACTCGAGAGGGAACGTTGCGTAGTTGACACATCGACAATGACTAATCACGTTAGGGTATCGCATATTCATTAAATCCTTTTCTGTATCGTCCATTTGTCTTTGTCTACCACTACAAATTCATACTTTTGCTGCCAACAACAGCGACAGAGTTCGCAGAAATCCTCGTAAGACATATCGGTATTTACATGATCATTGTATATATGTTTCAGCATAGAAACAATCGACGTCCGTGTGTCGACCCATCGCAAAGTATCTCTGATCGCGTCTTGCTTATCGCATGTTACGTCGTCAAAGATAAAAATGAAATTTGGAAACGTCTCGTTCGGCAAAATGACATCACTATTATTGGAATGTAAAATAACCAATTTCTTCAATCAGAGCTAATAAATTTTCCAAGTATCGATATTTTGATTATTGCAACGATTTCGAGTACACGTACACGTTCTCGAAGCGTACGCCATGTGGACTTTCCAATTTATCAGCACGTTTGTTTTACTGCAGTTTGATGGACCACAGATAACACCACGTATAGAAATCGGCAACATGCTTGCGCATTTCTTTTTCAGTCTGTACTTTGTTGTCGACAATAATTATTTCGATTGTTTGCGATTGTAGCACGAATCTCATGTCTTCACCCCCTTCACGATACCAGGTGTATAAGCTTAAATCCGTTGTTTGCTCATAGGTGGCATTAGTGAGCGTACAAAGCTACCCTGAGCACACAACACACCTTTTTTTATGTGTTTGACATCTGTCATCATTAACCAGTGCACATCATCAGCAATTTTATACAACAACATACATTTTTTCTTTCGTAATCATGTCTAGTTTTTTGTTAAAAAAAAAGCATATGCGGGAAGCTTTGTTTTTCTGTTTCAATTTGAAGAAATCGGCTGTCGAATCGCATCGAATGCTTGTAGAGGCCTATGGCGACAATGCTTTATCGGAAACAACATGCAGAGATTGGTTTCGCCGGTTCAATGACGACAATTTTGATCTGAGTGACAAGAAGTGTGAAAATAGGCCCAAGAAGGTTGAGGACTGTCAATTGCAGGCTCTGTTGGACGAGAACGATACCCAATCACAAAAAATGCTTGCCGAGCAATTGGGTGTTTCTCAAGCAGCCATTTCCATGCGGCTACATTCCATGCCATGGGGAAAGTTCAAAAGATCGGAAAATGGTTGCCGCATGAACTGAACGATAGGCAGATGGAGCGACGCCAAAACACATGCCAAATTCTGTTTGCCAGACAAAAAAGAAAGTCGTTCCTGCATCGGATTATGACAGGCGATGAAAAGTGGATCTATTTTCAGAATCCTAAACGCAAGAAATCTTGGGTTGATCCCGCCCAACCATCAACATTTTCCTCAAGACCAAATCGCTTCGGACGGAAGACGATGCTGTGCGTTTGATGGGATCAGGAGGATGTCATCTACTACGAGCTGTTAAAATCTGGTGTTAATGCTCACCGCTACCACCAACAACTGATCAAATTGTACCGTGCTCTACATGAAGAAAGGCCGCATTATCGGAAAAGACATGACAAGCTGATTTTCTTCCACAACGCACCATCGCACACGTCAACAATGGTCCAAAACTACTTGGAGACACTCAACTGGGAAGTGCATCCCGCTTACTCACCAGACCTGGCACCTTCTGACTATCACCTGTTTTCGTCGATGGGCCATGCGCTTGCTAAGCGGCACTTCGATTCTTACGAAGACATCCGAAAATGTCTTGATGAGTGGTTTGCCTCGAAAGATGAGGAACTTTTTGGCGTGGTATATATACAGAAATTGCTCGAAAGATGGGAAAAATGTATAGTTAGCGAGGGCAAGTACTTTGAATAAATTTGTTTTTGCTTCTTAGGAAAAAAAAATGTGTTTTTCTGACTAAAAAACAGCGAATTTAGGCTTATACATCTGGTAAACTGAAAAAATTGCCGACAAATCTATTTATAGAAGCGCGTAGAGCGGAACTGTTCAGTATTGAAAATGTTTCTTATTGTGTCGAACAACTGTGATGTACATAATTTAACCGCCAAAGAGTTGGAATATATACTGAAAATTATTTTTGTTACAAAAGTTTAAAAATTACATAGATCAACTGTGGGACAAATTACGTGAGCATATAAAAGCTGATGCAGAAGTTCAGCAACATCGTCGGTGCTTGAAACATTGTAATTTGTTTTGTCATCGATCGCATATCGATGGTCCATTTATAAAAAATTGCGAAAAATTGTGTTCATTATAACAAAAAGCTGCGATTTTTTAAATAACGCGACAAAACGCACTTCCATTCGAATTACATATCCCCGGATATTAATTTTGCCAGGAACGCAGAACTTTAGAAAAGCGATTGATTAGAGGCGATTGAGGCATTAATCCGTTGGACTCGGCGTGTCGCGAACACGACATAGCTTATTCATGGAACAAAGATTTCACGAAACGACATGTAGCTGATAAAATACTCGCCGAGAAGGAAACGTATTGTATTACTGCGACAGATTCGACTCTCGGAGAAAGAGCTGCTGTCACTGTTGTTTGGGCGGCTATGAAAGCCAAGACGAAAATTGGTATGGGTTTGAAAACAAAGAAGAAATCATTGAAAAAGCGAATACTTCTGGTAGCGAAAGGCGGTTTCTTACCTATTCTACCGCTGCTGGGAGTCATCGGCTCGCTGATTGGTGGTGCAGCAGGTATTGCAAAAGCATTAAATGACAATAAATCCGCGCAGCGTCAATTGAAAGAATTGAAATGTCATAATCGTGTCATGGAAGGTCATGGAATTTACTTCGCTCGGTACAAGCGCAGATGAGGAATTTCAACAGAGAAAATTAAGAAAAATAAAAAAAAAAGTAAAAAAATGATAGAAATGCCTAAGGGTATAACTACCAACGCAGAATTATAATAACTGGCAAAACTTATGCGCATTCCATATTTTAGAGGTATTTTTATGCGTACTACCTTACCAACGGGGGGAGTATATCGAAAAAACAAAAGCAGTATCGTAAATTTAGATAATGCCGAGGGACCAGGTACTCATTGGGTGGCATACGCGAAGCGGGGAGATCGTGCTGTTTACTTTGATAGTTTCGGCAATCTTCGACCATCAAAGGAATTGGTGCGATATTTGGACGTAACGCAAATCATATAATCGCACGTCTTATCAATGTTACGATCAAAATAACTGCGGATAATTGTGTCTGCAGTTTTTACAGACGGCTCATGATCAAGTTAAAAATTGACATTGTACTTTTTCAACTCAGTATTCATTCAAACATGTCACTGACATTTACGCTTACCAATAAAAGTAGCGTACTCGCGGCCTGTTATTTTTCGGCCGTAAATTTGAGCGATGGCGATTACGGCTCGGTCTGACGAACTTTGAAACTTACCATATGATATCTAATGTAAATTCATTGAATAATAAATTTTACTTTGACGAAGATGACAAGATAATTGTCATTCCGGAAGGATCGTATGAAATACATGACATAAATGAATACCTAAGACGTGTAATTTTACAATCTCGTCCCAACAATATTGCGGGAGAGAAAACGCTTCGTAAAGAGGATGAAGAGTATCCATTGACTATCCGTGCTAATAACAATACAATGAAGAGCGAGATCAAATGCGCTTATTGAGTAAATTTCAATCTCACAACATTGGATTGCTGTTAGCATTTTCATCAAATCGAGTGTTGGAACCGTGACAGTGACATGAATCTGATGAATCGATAAATATCATCAACGTAAACATCATTCGTATTGAATGCAACGTGACTGCGAATGCATACAGCAACGACAAGTATGTGCATGCGATACACGAGTTTTCGCCGAGTGTGCCGCCAGGATATAAGATATCGGAAAGACCTACGCATCATTTACCTTCCGATCATTATACGGAGCATTACGGATCTGACGCTTCGCATTGTGAATCAAGATGACCGATTGTTCGATTTTCGCGGAGAGGAGATCGCGGAGAGGACCGTTAGATTGCACATACGGAGGCGACATCGATAAAGTGATATGACAATGACAACGTGAGATACTTGTTTTAAACGAACAGGCGAAACAGATAGAGACATATTTTTGGCCAGAGAGACAACAGCGATCAAAAACATTTGATCATTCAGTAGAAAAAAACTCACTGCGTCGAACGTTAAATTTCTACAATCATTGGGCTTTGTCGTACGAAATATCTGAGATGGCTGATATCTTGAATATTGGAAGTGAATCGATCTTTGATCATCACATCGTCAAGTTCGAGTTTCACACATATAATCCGTACGTCAACACGACGTTTGAACATAGCGATGAGATAAGGATACCTTTTTAACAGCAGGATTTACACATTACCATGTGAAAGCATTCTCTACGTTGAAGGTAGATTGACTTCAAAGGAAGAAAATATACAAAATCAACTAAAATTTGGATGTAATTGAGTGACGTTCATGTTCGATGAAATTCAATATGAACTGAACGGTATGGAGATCGACCGCAGCAGAAACGTTGAAATGATTAATCTTAAGATTATGCAACGTTTTCTAATAAAATTGCATATAGCTTGCATAATGCGGGATTTCTCGACTCTAGTGATACCGCGAAAAGTCTAATGACAGACGATGGATACTTTAATTTTAGTGTGTTGCTTAGTATGTTGTTGGGCTTTTGCGAAGATTACAAACGTATGGTAATTAACGCTGTCATGAATTGATTTTGAGCGCGCAATGGTAATAATTACTTAGTGGGATCCAGTGACAGAGCCGACACTTGAATTATTCAAAGTGCAGTGGCGAATGCCTCACGTTGCGTTGAATGAAGTAAATAAACTATCCATGCTACGAGCCTTGGAAAGTGGACATTTAAGTTATGTGTGGATTATTTACGTTTCCGGACGTCTTACTATCAAAGCCTTCATGAAAGAAATGAACCGGGGTTTAATTTCCAATTAAACTCCTTTTAAAAGGTTTTACTCTAGTAATCATTGACTGCTCGCGACAAAATGAGTCCGTCAAGAGTGGAACTGTGGATGTGAGATTAGAATTTGAATTTAAAGAGAATGTATCATAATTCCAACCGCCTATTGCCTCATCATACACCGCGTGATCGAATATAGCTCAATGTCCAACATAATACGCGGGATTACGTAAATTATCATTTTCGCGAAAGAGTAATACTTTTCCCTTTCTTTTCGATATAAGGAATAAAAGTCAAGATTTTTTTCCTGATCGAGCACAATCTCAAAAAGTCGTTCGCCACACCAACGTTTGCAAGGATTTGTCGTTGGAAGAAGATTTGTTGTGAAGGAAGTAGCGGTACTGAAAAAAGGAGCCATTCTTTCTCATTATATTTTTACATGTCCCATGCCATGGAATATCTTGACAAGATCCGAAAAGTCTTGTGCTTCTTGATTGAATGCTTGTCACTATGGATTGTAATGGGAAGACGGAATGAACTCGTACATGGCGAAACATCTGATTATAATGGCTATAATCGGTGCAGAAGAGAATGATGACAATAAAACTCTCGTACATGTTAAAGGACGTCAAAAACGTGAATGATTGGCTGATATACTCGATAGTGATAACATGACTTGAAACCTTGGATGTTGATTACGAAGATATAGAATCTTTGAATAATCTAGATGTTACTAATACTATGCGATGTTGAAAATCTGCTAAGAATTGTGCGTTACAGAATGTATTTAAAATATACAATTGGTGGTCGCAACGTCAAAAAGAATTGTATCAATTCTGAAAAAATAAATGTGAGATTTTTTTTTAAATACGTTTTAATTTCTTTCCCTTTCTCAGTAATTAAGAATCCATTAATAATATAATAGCTATTCAGTAGTACGATTCAATAAGTATTCAAGTTAACGAATAAGAAAGCGCATGTCATGCTTTGTCACTTGTCTTATACTATTAAAAAATAAGTTTTTTTGACTGATATATATATAATTTTAACATGGAATTATTTTTTTCTGTAAATAATATCTTATAAAAAATGTTTATGTTTTTTTTTTCGTCGTGTCTTTCGGATATGATACTTTTCATATATACTTTTCATATATACTTTTGGCAATGTTAAGGATTCTTTTTGAAAAATATCTAATATTCAAGGACAGACTATTTCGTTTGAATCAACTAAAAATCTTTTGAATATGGATAAGCAAATCTTGACAATGCTATAAAACAGTTCTTCCAATGCATCTAATAATCACGTAGATCACATTATATACAATTTTTTGCTATACTTAAATTTTTCTCGTGCAACCCTTAGCAGTCGTGCGTTAGTATGCCAGTAGATTCTATCGCTGCAACACTTCTGTAGTGTTGAATTTGTAATATTGTGTAATATTTGTGTAATATTTCTATAATTGTGAAAGAAAAATGGCAAATTTGCAAGAAACTGCAAATTATTTATGAATACCCGATTCCGGGGGGGGGGGTGAGTCTTAGATATATGTGTAATTTTTTCTTTTAGTATAATTTTTTTAATGATTCTTTTTAATTTTATGTGCTAATGATTGATAATGAACCTGTCAACATCCTGGCTATATCTAAAAAATGAATTGGGGATGCAAATAGTGCCTCTGGTGAATAAAACTGCGCTTTTGTGTACATCATTTTTTCATATAAATATGTATATTTTTTTTTAATTAATGATATATTTATTTGTTTTTATTAAGACGTTCAGCGTCAGGATATAAAGATACGGGGATTCATTAACATGGATCACCGACGCAGTATTCAATTGTTGAGGAGATATGAAAGGCAAGCACTCGACGAGCTCTGGGAGGAATACTCAGAAGACGATTTAAATTTATTTGGGTGCCTTTCGACATTTTTGATTTTCACTTCTTATTTGGACTTCATCTATATGAAGTCGACGAGGAAATGTGGGCTTAATGATAATCTCATTATTATATTTAAAATATTGTATTTTAAAATATTATATTTAAATATTAATATAATGCTTTTATCTGACAGAAAAAAACGAAGAACTTAAGAAGACTTTTACGTATATCGTATATCGAAATTACGTATATCGATTATATTATATTTAGATTGTATTTATTATTGTACTGTACATGATTGGAAAATTTATGTTTTTAATATATTTCGTATCTCAAAGGGTCTACTCAAATTTTTATGTTAATTTTATATGAGATAAATATGTTACAAACTAACACAAATATTATGTAAAAAATTAACACAAAAAATATAATACTGACACTGCAAGCAAAATGACGACTGCATCATGTGAATATTAAAAAATAAATATTAATAAATATTACTTTATGTTTAAAATTATTTATTCCTTTGTTCCTATCTTTTCACCATTCCTTCGTCATATTTCATATATATTATAATATTATGCTTTGCTTGGCAGACCTTGCATTGACCGGAAGTGCATTTACTTGATGCATGAGAAGAGGAGCACAAGTAATTGACGCGACTGCGAATTTCCGCGGCCCTTTGTGATACTGGAGTGCCACGAAGTTTTTGCAATAATAAACGACGATCTCCTTGACAAAAGTGGCATTTAGGTTTAACAGTAGCCGCGTATGACGATGACCGCTTAACATTTGGCTGCGATTTTACCTCGACTTTCTTTGCGGAAGTGGTGCTAGCCCTTGTGGTAGTCTCGAGTATCTGACATCGATGAGCGATAAAACCTAGCAGTTGTTTAAGCGATGGCATCTCGTTAAGGAAGTTTCCCACTCGCGTAACGTGATTGAGTCAAGTTTAGAGGTTAGAATGAGAACAAGAAGATCATCTCAATGCGTCACTTCAATGCTTGAAGGGCAAATGTTTCACGGCGCCATCAGAGATTCTTTTGAGATCGATTGCATTTTCCTTTGTCATAATCGGCAAATCTATTATATTATATTATAGTCTTGACGTGAATTTGAACAATCATGCGCTTGTTGTCATATCGCTCCCTGAGAATTGACCACGCGACATCGTAATTAGCATCCGACAATTCTAATGAACTGATTACAGCGTTTGCATCGGTGAGTGACGCTCATAGATTCTGAAATCTTTGAGTATTTGAGAGCGAGGTGTTGGAATGGATAACCGAGTTGAATGTATCGAGAAACAGGAACCATTCATCATATTTGCCGGAAAATGTTGGTAAATTTAACTTAGGCAACCGAATGTGCGCACTACGATCTGAGTCGCGAACACTTGAAGAGGACGGAGAAAAGATGTTCGCAATGTCAGCGAAAGGGAAATGAGCTTGCGGATCTTAGCGGATAACGCAGAAACCTCTCGATCGCAGCCTTCGGACTCATCTAATGATTCTAGACGCGATTGCACCTCGTTCTGTCCAATAGTGCTCGAGTTTCTGCTCTTCGAGATGAACCACTATTGACGGGCTAATGGCGGCGATTGATTCTACATAAGTTCTGATGCGCGTACATGATGCCTTTATTGTTGCGCGCTGTCACTTAAGTATCGTCGCTTCTGATTGGTCGACCATCTTGAATGCAAATATGAACGCGTATATGGACGCGGCGAAGGGAACTTGATTGGCAACGGAGAAAATAGTTTTCCTTATCTTGTTACGCACACAATTAATCCTAGAAGAGGATGCTAGATGTCTTTCAGTTGAGCATTGTTAGACGGAAACGTTCCTTTCGTAGATATTGCTCCGTTGATTTCCACGCACGTCGTCTGGATTGGGTCTTGTTTTCCGCCATCGACAGGATTCCGCTCGTAAAACATTGATTCTGTATCAAGATATGACGTAATATGAGCCGGGCTGCGTCTCTGATGCTTAGACGCGGACCTTGCGGCTGTTTTATTGAATTGTGTGCTGCCACTGGTGCGACGCTTGCACTGATTGCTGCTACTGAGACGCTTGTCTCGTCTCGATGAAATAACCTTGTCTGACAAATTGCTGCTTTCTATTTCACTGAGACCAAATACTTGATAGAATCCCGCTCGAAGGGCCAAAGAAATGTTGGCGATCTTGCTGTGTGCAGGATGGATTTGTGGTGGCACGGCCATGCGATCACCATCTAAGCGTTTCGCGCGGTATGATTGCTTCAAAAACACTTGGTCGAGAAAAATGAGATTTTCCCTGCTTTCCAAATTTTATTTACAGACCTCAAATGCGGGCGAACGTGTTTTATAGTAGATGGAAAGGATCTCAACGATGCAAAAATAGTAGTAGTAACGATGTAAAAATAAAAATTATTTAACACAAGGCGAGACTCGTCTATCGACGAGGCAGCCATTAGAGCGGCCATGATGAACTGAGTGTTTCTGGTTGATTACGCATGCGTCGCTTAACAATCGACATCTCGTGGATTAATCGATTCTCTATCGGGTGATATGACTAGATGCCATAAACGACATGAATACCGAATAATATTATTGATTGTATGGGTGTGTTGTAGATCGCACTCTACTTTTTTATTCCTTGATTAAACAATGATCTTTCCAATTAGAAACTACTTTGATCAGAATTAAAAACATTTTCAGATCCAAACTGTTTGATAAGTGATTTCACTGTTTTTAGAAAATCATCGCTTGTATTTTGCAAATTAACGAATCTTCTTCTTCTAGTTTGTTCTTCTAGTTATAAATTTCGTAATTTTTCTCGAAACAATTCGGTGGGACTTTTGAATCTTAATATCCAACTGAGATGCTTTAAATATAGGATTAAAATTTCCTATTTCTCCTTGAGCTTGTAAAGCCCATTTTTGTAAATCGATATTATGAACTATGAATCTTGATTCAACAGCTGTAGTAAATTTATCATGTATAAATTTAGAAATGTAATTTTTTTACACGATTTCGATCTGAATGTAATTGTTCTTCTCATCGTCTTAATTGACATCTTAATTGAAACTTTTCTAAATTTATTTTGCATTCATCTTAGCGGATGATTCCTTTTGTTGTTATTTTTTTTAGTAACATCTTAATTCCGCCAATACTCAACAGCTCGTCTTTTGTAAGAACTGTCAAAGTCTTCGTCATCATTTGAACATTGAGGATGAGAATTTAAATTATCTTCACTCCATGCTTCTTCATCGTCAATTATTTCAAAATTATGTAGTTTATAAGGTTCTTGGTAATCGAGATAGATTGTTTTTCTGTTACTTCTAACCCATTATAATGAAAAATGCTATCCAACAATAATTTTTGTATGTGTTCTTTTAATTCTATTTCTGATTCAGTGACTCATGTTGGTATTAGATACATTGAACTTATACTATACTAATAAAAGTTTAACAACATTAAGTGGCATGTCTAAAAATGTTAAATTTTGCTTTGTATCGTAATATATAAAAAAAAATTAAGTTAATAGAAAATTTGATGAAATTAGTAAATTTGAAAAATTCACTTATGCTTTTAGCACAAGGTAATTCCGGTATATACGCCACACCTATAAAAAATTTATTTTATTAAGTATTATTTAGTGTGTTAAAGTAAATGAATTGCATTAATAAAAACTTTGTACTGTATACTATTATGAAAAAAATATTAGAAATACGAAATACTTATATTTCATATTAAAAAATGAACTTTTTTTAAACCCTTGCCATATATAGAGATAAGGATATACGGTAACTCATAGAGGCAGGGAGGGAGGGAGGGTATATATGGCTCATAAAAAATTTACATATAAATAAGACGTAAAATGACACAATAACTTATAAAATGCGTTTATAAAGGAATGATAAATATGTATCTATGAAGTAATAAATAAAAATTATAATCTTTCTATGTATTATAAATATTATGACATGAGGTACATGTCATAACACTTATATGACATACTTCATGTAATGCGTTTATTGTATTTAATGCACTGAATTCAATCTGCGTACTATGCTTTGGGCATAAATCCCACCTGTTAAAAATGTCATATAGCCCAATATAGATGGGATATATAAGACAATAAACTAAACAAGAAAGAATACAAAGAATACAAGAGCAAAATACTTGTATTTTGTTATACAACATATTTTACTATTTCTCTACACTCACGAAATAATCACTAAGTCTTTTGCACGTCCTACAGTATTTTATGTAGATTATAATTTATGATGGCACTACTTAACATAATGACAAATCGATTCAACTCACAATAATTTCATTAATATTAACAGTAAGAAACTGAAATCATAACACAATACTAATACAGCATAAAAATATGTAACAGAGTAGTTACGGGAAAATTACCTCTACTCCTTCTATTTTTTTTTTACTTTTGCGGCGTAAATCCCAGCGCGGCGTATTTGCCGGAGTTATCCTATAAAATTAAAAATAATTTATAGAGTTTTTGCTAGTCTACCCATCTGGCTGGCAACATACACCATAGCATGAATCCATATTTGTGTTCTCTGAGCGAATTTTTGAAATTTATTAATTACTTATGTTATATTCTTTATTAATTACTTACATGTTATATTCTTTTTTCACGTCATACGATGCATTGCTCTCTCGAAGTACATTTTTTTTTAGCCGTTCATACAAGCGGATATCGCAAGACTAATTGCATATAAATTATATAAATTGTGACGTATATGGGAATACTTCTGGTGTGGGAATCGTAGAGGAGAGGCAGGCCCTTCCCCCTTTTTTCCAAGAATTTCGAATGTATCGCGACACGTTTCATCATGTCTTTCTACGTATTTTCTTTGTCACGAATTTATACACGAATTTATATTACATATACACATATATACTTTGTCACGAGTTTATACATACGTTCATATCTACGTTTATACTTACATACGTTCATCCGTTTATAGGTATGTTTATATGTACGTTTATATGTACGTTCATGCATACGTTTATACATATATTACAAAGGAAGAGAAAAGAAATATAATAAATACGTTAATGTATTTTTATTTAAAAAATTTTGTTGCAACCACCAATTATATATCTTCTTAATTATATATCTTCAATACATTTTATAATGCGCAATACTTAACATATTGTCCGCATCGTATAGTATTAGTAACATCCAGATTAGATAAAGATTCCATATCTTCGTAAACTGCATCCAAAGTTTCGATGTACATGCGTTCATTGTCCAGAAGCAAGTTTCACAGCCACATTCATTTCTTGCGTCCCTTGACGTATACGACAGCATTATCTTCCAATACAGCCGTCGTAATCAGATGTTTCGGATTATTGTACGGAATCATCTCATCCTCTCATTGCAATCCATGATAAACAATCAACCAGGAAGTGCAAGACCTGTCGGATCTTGTCAAAAATTTCCATGGCATGGGACGAGTAAAAATGTAATGCGTAAGAACAGTTTCCTGTTTCAGCTTCCTTCACGATAAATTTCTTGTTAACAATGAATTCTTGCAGATCCACGAATGTTGGCACGACATGTTGTCGAGAAGACTGAGGTTGATTATGTATCATAGACTTTTTATATTATGTCGAAGGTCAGAGCTTCGAAGGTTGAGCATTTAGATGATTTTGGGCACAACGTTGGTCAATGGATTATACTGAGCTACGCAATCATGTATGATGATGAGACAATAAGCTGCTGTATTTGCGGGCACATTCTTCTTGCAGTCAAATTCTATGCATACGTACATAGTGGCACTCTTGATGGATTCATTTTGTCACGAGCAATCAATGACCACAAAAGGCCCTTTCTCGATAAATGAGAGCGTTGAATAGCGTTTCAAAGCAATTGATTTCATAATATGCTGTACGAAACCGCGCGTACATATCAAAAATAACAGTATCTCTTTTTGCCAAAATCCAGATTTAAATCATCGTACGGATAAAACGCTGAATTTGAATAAAGTTTGATGTTTCTCAAATTACAATCGTCGAACACGTTAACATGTGACATGATATTCTTTCGACCAGTTTGCAGATCAAAAATAACGTATCGAGGCTTCTCAAGCTGAATCGCTTTGACAGCCCATGAATGCTTGGTCGTATTCTGTAACAGAGTATACTCGTATAGATCCTACGAGCAAAAATTCATGCTCAGATAACGACTGATTTCCAATGCTCGCAGCATTAATAATTTATTGACCTCGTTTAATGCAACGTGAGGCATCCGCTACTGTACTTTAAATAATTCAACCTCAGACTCCGTCACAGGATTTCCCACCAAGCAATTGTAATCGTGCTCGTATCAAAATCAATTCGTGACGAGTGTTGATGGCGTTTGTAATCTTCACAAAAGCCTAACAGCATGTTGAGCGGCACGCAAAAATTAAAGTGTTCTTCCTCCGTATCGGATCTAGAGTTCCATCTGGCATTAACAATCAAAGTTTTATCGTTTATTACGTTTTAAGTTTATTACGTCATTGACACGTAATTCTTGAGCGTGCTACTTATTCCCATGTTTCGATTGCGGTCAATCCACACCGTTGAGTTCATATCGAATTTCATCAAATATGAACGCCACGCAATTATTTACAAGTCGTTAGCATCTGATCGTTTTTCTTTTTCATCGTCAATTTTTCTTTGACGTAGAAAAAAACTTTCGCACGGTAACGTGTACAAATCCTGTTACTGGGTATTCTTCTATCTCATCGCTGTACCCGAATGTTGTATTAGCGAACGGGTTATAAGTGTGAGTCTCAATCTTGACAATGCAATCGTCAAAGATCGGCTCACCGATAATATTCAAAATATCAATCATCTCAAAAGTTGCGCACCGCGAATCCCAAAGAATGTAAAAATCCAAAGAATGTAATCTGTCTAAAGTTAAAAATTTAACGTTAGACGTTGATCTTCTTCTTGCTGATGCAGTTGGACGAGCGAATGTTATCGAGTGATGATGTTATCGGTCTTGTAAACAATACGTTATCTCTGTGCGTGCTCCGCTCCGTTCAATATGAGCTTCTCACGCTCGCGTTATCGCAATCTGACGTGATCTCCTCTCCGCAAAAATCGAGCAATCATCCGTTCTAGTCGACGATGCTTATCGTTAAATCCGTAAATGCTCCATGCGATGATCGGCAGGTAAATGATGCTCCGGCTTTTCTGATATCTTATATCCTAGCGGCACATTCGGTGTATCGTGTGAGCGCTTTTGGCTGTATGCGCTCGCGGTCACGTTACATTCTATGCGGATAATGTTCATTATCGAATGTCCGATTCGTGCCATCTTCGCAGCCGTAGTATACACTTCGACGAGAATCCCAGCAGCGATCAATACTATTGGACTTGCCAAAGTTTATTCTGTATGCACATATAATCTCGCATCTCATCCTGTTGTAGTTTGCGCAGAGTGTAATCAGATATTCCCCACCCTCACCATTATTGTCATCGGTATCATTGTTATTGTTGCTGTTGCTGTTGCTGTTGCTGTTGTTGTTGTTGTTGTTGTTGTTGTTATTGTTGTTGTTGTTGTTATCACACATGTCAACGGTTTCAAGCGTGTTGCGATGTGGACGTTTCCGTAAAATCGCGTGTTTCATATATTCATTTATGTCTCGCACTTCGTACGAATCCTCGAGAACTGTAATTTCCGCATCTTTGGCAAAATAAAATTTGTTGTTCGATTCGTTTACGTTCGGTATCGTGTGATAAGTATCAAAAATCGCCAAATCGAGTTCGTAATCTCCGTTACTCAAATCTATGGCGGGAAAGTAGTTCACTGCGAGGACGGTACTCTTCCTGCTCAACATAAGCGTCAACGACATGACGGAAAAAGCGTTCGACTAATACTAAGATTTCATAGCACCTCGCTTTTTAAATTCACGTGCGTTTACCGTTTGTAAAAACCACAGACATATCTGTCCGCAGAAGCTCTGATAGGTCGTACGATTGTACCCTATCGTCGTAGCACCGTTCCCGAAATATCGCATCAATTCCTTGGACAGTCGAAGATTACCGAAATTGTCAAAGTACACGACGCGATTGTTCCTCTTCACGTACGCTACCCAGTGAGTACCAGGCCCTATAGCATCGTCCAAATTCACAATCCTGCTTTCGTTTCGACTGATCGGTAACGTGTTACGCATGAAAACGCTTCTAAAGTATGGTACGCGCATACGTCTCGCGAGCTCGTTCAATTGCACTTTAGTAGTTGCACCCGATGGCATTTTTATCGTCTCTTTAGCGTTTTTTTTTTCTTTGCTGCTACGCCCTGTCCGCGTTTGTAGGGGCTGAGATACAGTCCGAGTCCGTCTTTGTACGGAGCGAGATACAATCATCGCGCGATCGTGACGTTGCAACTCGAGCTGACGTCGCGCGACTTTGCTATTATTTATCGCTTTCATCACGCTGGCCGCGCCGCCAATCAACCCGAGCGCGCTCAACATTGGCAGAAAAGGTAACGCCTCGTTTCGTCGGTAATATCCGTTTTTTTGTTGTATTTTTCCTCGTTGTCGAATTCTTCGGTTTCATGCCGATCTTAGTCTTGGCTTTCATCGCTACCCAAACGGCAGCAGTGATGCTGACTCTTCCATTCAGAGCCGAATCTCTCGCGTTAACGCGTTCTAGCTTTATCGGCGAGTACCTTGTTCGCCGCGTGTCTATCGGTGAGATTATTACTGTGCGAATATGCAATATCGTGTTCTCGGTACGCAATGTTCAACGAATTTATGCCTGCGTCACTTCTGTCTAATCGCTTCGTAAGCCGAGTGTCCAGACCACAAAGCTGGTAGCCCAAAATACGTAACTCGAAAGGAAGCGCGTTTCAGCAGATCGCCGCCCGACACCGACATTCACTATAGTCCTTTATCTTCTGTGCAGGACCATCGATATGCGTTCGCTGCCACACTGATTGTAGTGCTCGCAGCGACGATAGGTTCGAATCTCCGAATCTGCTTTCAGAAGCTTGTCCCAGACGTATTCGATGTAAATTCCGTACATGCGTAAGAGTACGATTTTTATATATTGCAACTGCTCGGCGCTCAAGTCTCGAATATGGAAGGATGACACAACGTGAAATACATTTTGCTATTGCGCGACTCGTAAATTTGCCTTTAAATAGTCGTTCGAGAGCTTTCAATGCTCGGCTTAAACGCATCAATTGCGTTCGATACCGATCGCCTGTGATTGTTTCAGTCGGTTTTAACAGTTCATAATACACTACGCCGAGCTGGTCCCATCAAATACAGAGTATGACCTTGGAGCCGTGAATATTCGGTTTGGCCGTCGACGTGGAAGCATGGCCGGGAACTCCCAATGATTTTCTGCGCTTGGGATTATCGTAATGAACCTATTTTTCGTCCCCAGTCACAATGCGATGCAGAAATCCCTTCCGTCTTTGCCTTTCAAGCAGCTGTTCACAAGCAAACAAACGCCGTTCAACATCTCTCGGCTTCAATTCGTACGGCACCCAATTTCCTTGCTTCTGAATCATTCCCATGGCTTTGAGGCGTTTTGAAATGGCTTGTTGAGTCACTCCCAATGATCGTGCCAATTCTTCTTGATTTTGACACGAGTCTTGCTTAAATAATGCCTTCAATTCTGCATCTTCGAAAACCTTCTCTCTTCCATCGCTATGCTGGTCTTCGACGTCAAAATCACCGTTCTTGAAGTGTTGAAACCACTCACGACACGTTCTTTCACTAATAGCGGCCTCACTATAAGTATTTGAGAGCATTCGATGAGTCTCAGCCGCAGATTTCTTCATATTGAAGTAAAAAATTAAAACCTCTCGCAAATGACGAGAATTTGGCTCGTAAACTGATATTTTCAATCGAGAATAACTTTATGATGCAGACACAAATCGACTAATGTTTCTATGGAGTTATGTTGACAGATGCCCAAGTTTATTGTATGATGTCTATTTATTTCGACTTACCGCTTACCGCTAAAACCATCTATAGAAAAACGGCGGAAGCAAAGTTGTACACCTAATATTTAGTAATTACTATTATAAGTAGTTTTCTGGAAAGAAGAATCAATGAGTGTGATTCATTGTAACATCTAACGAAATTAATTTTGATTTCGTTGGATGTTACAACTTGATTTACTAATCCTCAGACTCTTATAAGCAATAATGGCAAAATATAAAAAATATTTCAATTCCTAAGACTGCATTTATGAAAGGTATTTATGAAGCCATCGAGTTTGTATTGTCTTCCACTTATTTTAAATTTAATAATGTTACATCCAAATAAATATATGGAACCCCGATGGGATGTCTCACCTATTGTGGCTGACTTAGTCATGCGGGATCTTGAGGAGAAGGCCTTGAATATGCTAAGTATCAATGCCAGTTTTTTTTTTTCGATATGAATGATATAATCATGATTGCTCCATCTAATTTAATGTCATCTATTCTTAAGACTTTTAATAACATGCATAAACGATTACAATTTACCATAGAACATGAAGAGAATCAGAAAAAATTTTCTTGATTCTTCTCTATTGTTGATAAGAGGATAGTGTAATGTAGATTAGTTTCAAAAAAGAATTTATTCGGATAGATACCTATCTTATTTGTCGAACCACTCATGATATCATAAGGTGAGTACCATATAGTCTGTTGAACAATTTTACTTTCACCAAAATTCTGTCAGAAAAATTTGAAGAAAATAGTTGTGAAAGTACTTCTGAATAATAGATATCCGTTAGGAATGATATTCAACTTGAGAGTCAAAAAACTTCACCAAGAGTTGCACATAAAAATTTACAAAACAATGAACATGAAAATACTAATAAGAAAAAATTCTTCGTGCTTCCTTTTATCCATGGTGTTACACAATCCGCCACATGTATGATTAATAAAACGGTCTTTAATGTAGATTACAGATACATTAATAAGTTAAACAAATTTATAAGAATATATAAAGATAAAAAGAAAGTAAATTTATCCAGACATTCGGTAATAGGACATTATATTATAACCTTTAATTGGAAGAACATAAAAATATTAGACACAGAAGTGAATTATAATAAGAGACTTATTTCGGAAATATTATATATTAAAGAGCAGATTAATGATATAAATTTAAAAAAAGATACTGAATCTCTGATAATCTATATGTTTGTCTGTTGAGTGACTTTGTTAACAACAAAAATATTAGTATATAGTGTCTCTCTGTCATCCGACACTGTCGCACATAAGCAGCAGCATTTGTGATTTATTGTCTGTACGGGAATTGTTTATATCATTGTTAAGAGAACTCTATTTAAAATTGCAAAAATATGAAGGAAGAAAGGAAGGATTTTAAGGAAAACAGGACCTTACAATTTAACTACTGCATTATTGTAAGTGATTGTATTATTGAAACAATTTGTGTATTACGACATTTAACATTATCTTTTTAAACTTTTAAATTCCATGAAACTATTATATTTGATTTACAAAAATCTGCGACATTATGATTTTTTAATTTTGTTAAACTTCACAATTTTGCTAAACTTCACTATTTAAAAAATGTAATATGTACAATTCTGTGACACTTTTTAATAGTAGTTGTAATTTTTATTAGCTGTTTAATCGTTCTGCATCAAATGAAAGTTATCTTTCGAACATACAACCATCTTATACATCTGGAAATATTGTTACCATTGTACTTATTATTATATATTAATTTATTATTATTATTATATATTATAACTAGACTGTCTTTTCTGACTTTGACTACCCTTTCTTGTTGTTAACCGAATTGGTTTGGATCTATATTTTATATACGTTTTAGAATTTAGACTCAGTATAACATGGTTGAATTAGTAACGCATATTGTGATTGTAGATAAGTTGATCCGATTAATACTTTTGTATACTGTCATCGAAATTAATTTACCAGATTTTATGTTCTTATAATCATTGTTAAGAATTTTTATTCATTTTTAAACATGGCTGAAGAAGACTAAGTACGTCGAAACGTTCCGTGAAATAATAGAAAAAGAATAACAAAGGATTAATGTTTATATCTTTAAAACTTGTTTATTATAATGGTAGAAGCCCCTTATTTCCTGCTTTAAATGAGGAAAGTCATATAACTCTAGGCAGAAAAACAGGTATGGGATAGATCGATTAAGGAAATACGACTTTTCATGCGAAGCGAATTCCATCCCTCCCCTCCCCCTATATAAAATAGAAGGAAGTGGAAGTCTTTTCGCATAGAAAGTCGTGCGCCCCTTGACAGAGGGGGGAAGTTATCTAAAAATCGCTTCGCGCGAAAGTCGTGCGCCTTTAAAGCGGAGGAAAGATAGGGTAAAAGTCGCATGGAAATCATGCGTTCCCATGCGTGGAAAATTATTACGTAAGCAGAGTGAGAGATGTAAAGTAGTTGTTAGTGTTGTAGCGTATAGCAGAAATGAGCTATTTAAAAAATTTATTTTGTTAGTAATTTTTAAACGAAGAACGATTACTAATCTGTCCGAAATCACTTACAGTAATGATCTTGACAATATCAAGATCAAGATTACTCCTTTTTTATCGATATTTACCTAAAAAATTACCAATGATTTTATTTTTTAGGGGAATTGGGGGACGAAGTAGGCTACTTCTGATTTTGATATCAATTAATATATTGCTGTATTTTAGTATGCTGATATAGAATATGGCTATAAAAATTGATAGCAATATCATGTTCAAGATTAAATATGAAAAATGTAAAAAAATACTTATTTAACTCTGAAAGTACCTTGTAATTTTTATGATCATATTTGTTAAGACCTTGTAATTTTTATGATCATATTTGTAATCAGTACACCAATATAACGTAATATACCAACCGACAAAGAAATCAAAGGTTTTATATTTCAGAAATATATCGAAAGAAATTTACTTTGACTGTAAAAGAATGTTAAAAAGAATGTTAAAAATTGCCAAAAATACCAATTTTAATATATTTTATATTATCATTTTTTCGGAAACCTGTATTATTAGGTGACGTATTATTAGGTGATCGGATTTGTTTTCAGTAAACAAAAATCCATCGAAAGACGCTTCGTTTATTCAAGTCCCATAAAAGTGTTGAACTGTGTTATTTTATTATTACTGACTATATCAGTAAGATAAATAAAATTTTTAATTAATATTTCAATTTATATTTTCATAATCTTAAAAAAATAAATTCGGTTGTTAAATAATTAAATATTACAATATCTCAAAATCGATGTCGTGAGTAAGAAAATCCTCGAAATTGTCGTTTTCTTATTCTTCAACGAAAAGAACCGGAAATAACTTTTCCATTTCTATAAGTCCAGTCCATTTGAACTGAAGTAGATATTAAATTGCATGTCATATTGTCCTTGTTGACGACATTGTTACATATTTCATTTGTCATACTTCTTTCGTTCGTCGTCTCATTCTTATCTTGACGCGTGATATTTTCGTGTACTTTGAACAGCGTGTGAGGCCTGTTGATGTCCACTGGATTGTCGTCTAAGGACCTCTACAATAACTGGCGCTTGAGCCGATTGAAAACAGCATACTGCATCCTCGTGACTAGAGTTTGAAACCTTTCCATTTACCTAAAAATAAACAAACAGTACGTAAAGTTTATCGATTTTATAAATAAAGGAGCTCTAATGATCTTGATTTATATTGTTATAATCCTAAATAATTCTGCTTTAACAACTAGGCGGTGGTCTTTTACAGTTTCTGTGATATTCAGAGTTAAAGTAGGTCCATTTCTTGCTAAAGATCGATCAATTTTTCAAGCAAAGCGGGATCCGCTTTATAGCCTCCTTTTAAGAGACGATTGACTTTCTATGCGAATGTTCTCCCCTTGTTCAGGAGCGTGTTCATTTTCTATGGGAAGTTAGGTCTATTAACAAGGAATGATCCGGAATGGATTTGATTCTCCATGAGATATATTGTTAAATACGAAAATCTAAGAGATACGTATTTTTTTATACATGCGCTAACTCACGTTTAAGAGGTGAAACATCTCTTTAAAAAAAAAGGTATTTTTCTTTCATGGTGAATATCGTCGGAAGTGTAAAAGATAGAAAAAAATTTTTTAAACAAAAGTTGTAAGATTTCAAAAGTACTTTAAAGTTATAGGTAAAAAATTTTGTTTATTCTTTTGTTTAACAAAAAATATCCCTTTCATCCATAATTTTCTTAAATTTTCAAATTTTTTTTTATCATATTAAAGATTATTTTTTTACAAATTCAACCATGTGTAACACAGTTATATTATAACATATTATTTTCGAGAATTAATTATGAACGCTTCCGTATGTACGTAATCCATGCGTAAGTAATTGTTGTCGGAACAGTAAAATATATGAAAACTTGAAAAGATGTCTTAAGTAAAATTTGTATAGTTTTCTATATGTTTTATTATAGATGCATTTAATTAATTTTTATATATAATAT
>NW_017259561.1:2136538-2139449 GCF_001594045.1 Atta colombica
ATTTAATTTTAAAAAATATATATTTAATTATTGGGTTGTTCAAAAACTCATTGCATTTTTTTCATTTAATTTTCAGGTGTGTTTATTTAATATATGTAATGAACATTAATTAATGATATATTGGTCGTTTTGTTCAATGACCTTCTGCCATCTCCCGGGCAACTTCATAATACCACGTTCATAAAACTTCCCATCCTTCTTTGAAAAACTTGTCTAGGTGCTTTGATGAGGTCTTCAGAAGTAAACATTTTACCAAGGAGTTTTGCAAGAAGCGAAAGAGATGGAAGTCTGATGATGCATACGTCTGGGCTATACGTAGATGGATGTGGTAACACATTCCAATCATGTTGCAACAATTTTTGCCGAGTTACCAAACTTGTGGTCTTGCATTGTCGTGGTGAAACACCACACTCTTACGATTGATTAGCTCGGGACGTTTCTGTCCGATGGCACTTAATTTCTGCAGCTGCTCACAGTAGACATCGGAATTAATCATTTTGTTCTTTGAAAGTAATTCATAGAAGACTGGTCCCTTCCAATCTCACCACATTGACAGCATTATCTTCTTTTGATGGATCTCCGCCTTTATTTGCCTTTCCGATGCTTCATCTCGCCTACTCCAACTTCTTTTTCGGCTGACATTGTTTGTAAACAATCCATTTTTTGTCGCCCGTGATCATACGCTTCAAGAACGGATCGTTTTCTTCGCGATGAGTTGATCGCAGACGCTCATGCGATTCGTCAGATGAATTTCTTTCAACTCATGCGGTAAGAAAAAGTAAGTTTTCATTTGTATTTACAGATATTGGAAATATAGTTATACATCTGTTCTTTATTCGCTAATGGTTAACAATGAAAAAAAAAAAAATTGAATGTATAAGTTTAAATCCGCTGTTTTTTAGTCAGAAAAACACATTTTTTTTCCTAGGAAACAAAAAACAAATTTATTCAAAGTACTTGCCCTCGCTAACTATACATTTTTCCCATTTTTTGTATATGTATTTTGTATTTTTGTTATACCACGCCAAAAAAATTCCTCATCTTTCGAGGCAAACCACTCATCCAGCCATTTTCGGACGTCTTCGTAAGAATCGAAGTGCCGCTCAGCGAACGCGTGGCCCATGACGAAAACAGGTGATAGTCAGAAGATGTCAGGTCTGATGAGTAAGCGGGATGGGGTAGCACTTCCCAGTTGAGTGTCTCCAAGTAGTTTTGGACCATTGTTGACGTGTGCGATGATGCGTTGTCATGGAGGAAAATCAGCTTGTCATGTCTTTTCCGATAATGCGGCCTTTTTTCACGCAGAGCACGGTGCAATTTGATTAATTGTTGGTGGTAGCGGTGGTAGCATTAACAGGTTTCACCAGGTTTTATAGCTCGTAGTAAATGACATCCTCCTGATCCCATCAAACGCACAGCATCATCTTCCGTCTGAAGCAATTTGGCCTTGAGGAAGATGTTAACCCAAGATTTCTTGCGTTTAGGATTCTGAAAATATATCCATTTTTCATCACCTGTCACAATCCGATGCAGGAACGACTTTCTTTTTTGTCTGGCAAGCAGAATTTGGCATGTGTTTTGGCGTCGCTCCATCTGCCTATCGTTCAGTTCATGCGGCATCCATTTTCCGATCATTTGATCCTTGAACCTTCTCCATGGCATGTAGCCACATGGAAATGGCTGTTTGAGAAATATCCAATTGCTCGGCAAGCATTTTTTGCGATTGGGTATCGTCCTCGTTCAAAAGAGCCTACAATTGACAGTCCTCAACCTTTCTGGGCCGATTTTCACGCTTCTTGTCACTCAGGTCAAAATTGTCGTCATTGAACCGGCGAACTAATCTCTGCACGTTGTTTCCGATAAAGCATTGTCGCCATAGGCCTCCACAAGCATTCGATGCGATTTGGCAGCCGATTTCTTCAAATTGAACAGAAAAGCAAAGCTTTTCCCGCATATGCTTTTTTTTAGCAAAAAACTAGACATGACGAAAGAAAAAATGTATGTTGTTATATGAAATTGCCGATGATGTGCACTGGTAATATTGACATGTCAAACACATAAAAAAAAAGTGTGTTGTGTGCCCAGGGTAGTTTTGTTCACTCACTAATGCCACCTATGAGCAAACAGCGGATTTAAGCTTATACATCTGGTAACATCACAAATGGAAGATTATAAAATACACTGCGTATTTAATAGATATTATTGTATATAATATTATTGATATTTTGAAAGCTAACATCGACCGGAGTTTTGTTTAAGAAAGGGAGAGGCAGTAAATTAGAAATGAGACTTTTAACTACCCCCCCCCTCTCACCCCCCGAAGAATATGAATTGGATATCTATTAGATTTGTTTTTATAAACATTTTATAAATATTAATTTGTATTATATAATTATTTTTAATTAATTACAAGTAAATTACAAATCACACATATTTAATTAACTAATCATTAAGCATAATCTGTTTAAGCGGTTTTAATTATTTTTCTTCATAAGATTTAGGGAGCGCCAAAGAGAGCTCCTTATCCCTCTTATTTACACCTACGAGTATTGACATTAATTTGTATGCTAATAATAAATGCAATAGAGAGAGAGAACATATTGATGTAATTATTTTATATATTGCAACTATTTATACGAGAATCATAAAATATTTATTGTTGCTTAGTTAGATTCCAGCCAAAAATTCTTCTGCTAGTCTGTCAACAGATACAATATCTTTATTGGAAATACTTTCCTCTTAAACGTTCACGCATTATTGAAGCTCATTTTGAGTGAATAACTTGTTTTCCAAACCATTTCACATATTATCAATATTTTTCTTGGTAGGTTTTATTCAGAAAAAAAGAAAGAGAAAAGAGAGAGAGAGAGAGAGAGAGAGAGAGAGAGAGAGAGAGAGAGAGAGAGAGAGA
>NW_017259561.1:2139549-2141471 GCF_001594045.1 Atta colombica
GAGAGAGAGAGGAGGAATTATAAACATTTTCACTAGAACAGTTATTTACAAACAATTATAATATAAATTTGGATTGTAATGAGAATAAATATAATCTTAAATAAGAAAAATTCTATTCGAAGCGGTATGAATATGTTAATGCTTAAATATTTCGATGTAAATTGATATATTTATCTAATTTTGCAAACCGTGCGCCGAAATCTTTTTCTTGATCAATTGTGAACATTATTAGAGTAGTATCACAAATTAAATAATTGACAAGCAATTTAATAATTTTGATGCTAATAAATATGACAATTATTATATTGCTCGTCAATTAATACGTTAATATCTTAGAATGATATTAATAATAATCTAAGTATTTTAAGAACCATACTCGTATAATTACTTAGAATAATTATAATTATAATCGTATAATTATAATCAACCGTATAATTATAATAAAAAGTCATATTCAAATATTATTTCTTTTAAATGTATAATTTACCATCTCTGTAAGAATCGATTATTATTTCGATATTTAAAATAACACTATTTAAAATATATATTTTACCGATCTCTGTTTATAATAATATCTTTTTAACTCTTTCAATAATTTTCAATTCAATCCCGATAAAAAATTTTTCATGCATGGATATATATCTTTCAAACATCGAGCTTCTTTACGAAGCCTAGCGATTTCAAATGATTACGAACACTTCCAACGGACACTTTTAGAACGGTAGCAAGCTCCCGAACCGTTGAATGTTTATTTGCTTGCACTAACGCTTTCATTTCATCATCGTCAAAGACCTACTGGAGCGATGAGTGTCTTTGACTGAAAAATCACCATCACGGAATCGGGCGAACCAGTTCAGGCACTGGCATTTTTTGACGACATTTCTGCCGTAAACTTGACGCAACTTTTCCCTTGCTTCAGTTGCTTTCTTCCTTTTTTTGAAGTAATAAAACAGAATATGGCGATTATTATATTCTCTTCAAAATTCTCCATGTTCGAACCACAATTACAAGCACAAAACTCGACCGAATCGTGTCAACATTTTTTTTGGTTTTTAGGTTGAGTGTCAACAACAAAACGCGCGTAAACATTTGACATTCATGTCACGCTCGCATCCAAATAAACGTGGACAACGCCATCTATTGGAAAAAACGCAATGACTTTTTGAACCCAATATATTATATATTAGGTGTACAACTTTGCTTCCGCCGTTTTCCTATAGATGGCTTTAGCGGTAAGTGGTGGTCGAAATAAATAGATCATAGACATCATAAACTTTGGCATCTGTCAACATAACCCCATAGAAACATTAGTCGATTTGTGTCTGCATCATAAAGTTATTCTCGATTGAAAATGTCAGTTTACGAGCCAAATTCTCGTCATTTGCGAGAGGTTTTAATTTTTTGCTTCAATATGAAGAAATCTGCGGCTAAGATTCATCGAATGCTCTCATATACTTATGGTGAGGCCGCTATTAGTGAAAGAACGTGTCGTGAGTGATTTCAACGCTTCAAGAACGGTGATTTTGACGTCCAAGGTCATGCTCTGTATTTGGTGGGACCAGCTCGGCGTAGTGTATTATGAACTGTTAAAACCGACTGAAACAATCACAGGCGATCGGTATCGAACGCAATTGATGCATTTGAGCCGAGCATTGAAAGACAAACGGCCGCAATACAACGAGAGACACGATAAAGTGATTTTGCAGCATGACAATGCTCGACCCCATGTTGCGAAAGTGGTCAAGACATACTTGGAAACGTTGAAATGGGAAGTCCTACCCCACCCGCCGTATTCTTCAGACGTTGCTCCCTCTGACTATCACTTGTTTTGATCAATAGCACACGGCCTGGCTGACCAACACTTCCGGTGTTATGAAGAAGTAAAAAATTGGATCGATTCGTGGATAGCCTCAAAAGATGAC
>NW_017259562.1:0-4059 GCF_001594045.1 Atta colombica
TTTCTAATTTCATTTATTTTATTTAATTATTTTTTTTATTTTATTTATTTTATTTTATTTATTTATTTAATTTTATTATTTTATTTTATTAATATTACATTATATTATTATATAATATTTTTATAGTTATATCAAAAATGCATTTATTAAATACATTTTTATACAAAATGAATCTGAAATACTTTTTTCAATACAGAACGTTTTCAATCATTACCCATGCGTGCGTAAAATGCTCCATCTTATCACTTTCTGAGGTGAGGCAAATGGAGCGTACTCTTAATTGATCCATAGAGTACTCTAACACGATGCGAACATCTAGTCGCCATATTGGTTTCGGTGACGCGAAAACTTTGAATATCACAGTATAAGTAACATACAATATGGATAATGAACTTTTTATATAGTCCTTAATTTTTAGTGCGCATGCATCGATTTCCAACTAAGGAATGTGGCTGCCATCAGCAAGTTGAAATTGCAGGTTAGGTTAGGTTAGGATAGGTTAGCTGGATCTCCTTTTCTCATAAAATATAATTTACCCTTTCGCCTACAATATTGTATGAGACTTGTGGTAAGGAAATCGGGCCAAACATGAGTATTATGGGTAAGAGTTGTGGTATGTCGTTCGTATAAAGCTTAATTTTTTTTTAATTTATAAGAGAAAAATATGGTAAAGAGTTAATAAAATTAAGTTTTACTAAAAAAATTAAATCAAATTTTTACGCTATGTAGATTATTATATTTGTATACAATAAAGGATTCTCATAATAAAGTATGCATGTGTGTGTGTGTGTGTGTGTGTGTGTGTGTGTGTGCGCGTGTGCGCGTGTGTGCGTGCGTGCGTGTGTGCGTGCGTGTTTGTGTGCGTGTGTGTGTACGTATATTTTTAAATTACAACTTCACATTTAATTACAATTTTCATGCAATATATTATTTTTTCATACATAATTATTCAATTACAGTTTTCATATAGTATTTAATCAATTATGATTTTTAATTTACTTATTACTGTTTATTATTATTGTTATTATTAATGTGAATAATATTCTTGAGGCTTCCACAGGTGTTTTCTATATAAAGATGCAAGGCTTATGAAACGTTGGTATTCCAAGAATGAATCTGGACACGAAACTCGCGAAATACAATCTTTATATTAATGTGAATATTATTTTTATGAGTTCGTTAACATTGTATTATTATATAATTCTGATTTAAAAATATATTCTATAAACAATTTTCATAACATGACCGAATTATGTCTTTTTTTTAGAAAAATCATTCCATAGCTTTATAAAAACTCAAATTTATAAGCACCTTTCCAACAAACAACATGGCGGCGAGTCATGTGACCTGGGACCCACTACATCAAATATGTCGACGCTCAATGTACTGTGGATGCGTTCGGGAAGCTATTTAGCGCTACAAACTGTTCGCGGAATTGCAGATAACAAACACAATCAAGACATCACTAATGGTAGCGTGTTACGTCACAATTGCGCGCTATCAATGCTATTCCTTCCGAGGTAGTATATTGGTAGCGTAAAGCTGGAAACACAATAAAAAGCACAGGGAATAAGAGATTTCAACTTATCAGAAACCATGAATAATAGAATGGATGCTTTCTGATAGATTGAAATCTTTTATTCCCTGTTCCTTTTGCCTTTCAGCATTGTGTTTCCAGCTTTAGCATTTACAAATCCGTGAATAATCCTAGCATTTAACATTCGTCAAAGTTAGATTAATGTTTGAGGAGATTCTGTTCTTGAATGGCACCTTTCTCTAGAATTTCGTAAACGTACGTACATAATGTGTGAATTTCAAATTTTATCATAATGAATGCAATCTCAGTTTTAATCTCTGCTGATGGCTTGCCACTAACCACTAGACTGGAGTGAATGTAAATCTTGCTTGTGTATCATTTTTAACTTTTCAAAGTTTCTGCGAAGTTCAATTTGTGTATTTGATTTCATTATAAATGTGAAAGTCAGAGATATCTTGTTACTGGCAATTTTTAATTCCCGTGTACGGAAAAAAGTTACTACTGCGATATAGTGCGGCAGGATATTCCGCTGCAGATGTTTAAAGTCCTTATTAGATGCTAGATATGCTTCTTCTTTTGAAATCGATAATGCTCAAGGGTTTTTCCTTTTATCTGATTAATTAGTGTAACTAAATTAGTGTAACTTAATTTTTTGATCTAGTTTACATTGTTCACTTCGACCTAGCGGCAAGCTATCATAGAGATTGCAATTGAGATTGCTTTCTGTTATTCATTATGAGAAAATAAAAAATTTATGTTAGAAATATTTTACAAAACCTTAAAAATTTTAATTATAGGAAAAAGTTTGGTTGGTGATTGAAAACAGAATCCCCTACATTAATTTAACGAATATATCTCTCTGATTAAACGCTACCAACGCTACGCTAGGATCGTTCATAAAGTTTGCTATCGCGCTATTGGTTCCAAGAACAGCGTTGGTAACGTTTGCGTCCATAACGCGAATAGTGTCTCCCCGAACCCTGTATGTACTTATATTGTGATAGTGTTTAGTCGACAGTTTTTTGTTATCTATATATTTATTATTTTGTTTAGAATTAATATTTATATCATAAAATATATCATCTCCTGCTATATACTTTATAATATGATTCACATAATTATTAGAGAATTCTTTTTTGAAATACTTTCTTAGTTTATTTGGATTTATAATCGCAAATCGGCAACAAATGCAGCGATCAGTGAGATAACGTACTTAACCTCATGACACTGCTTTACAACTGGCGCTCAAATGTAAAAATCCATTCCGTTCAGCGGATTCCCTCCCAATTAGGGGTCACAAATCAGGATCACTTTTTTTTACTTGTGCGCTATCAAGTTGGATCTCCTCTCTTACTTCGTGATCTTATCCTTGTTTAACATCATAGAATTTATAATAATAAGGAAGGGGAATACAGACGTCGAGCTGAGTAAGACTGAGAGAAGATGTATTTCTGTTCTCTTCTATTCCTTTTTGGCACATGCGCAGAAAGAAGAAAAGTTACTGAGCAGGACAGAAATATATCTTTCTCTTCTATCAAAAAAGGAAAAGTTATTGAGCAGGACAAAAATATACATTTTTTGTCTCTCAGTCTTGCACTTTCCACTCATTGGATAGGTTATTCCCCTTCCATTAAGTTCTATATATAACATTAATAGCCGCGTTCGAAAACGTCGCTCAGATATCTCCGATGCATCAGATTCATCATCTGTCCTTGTTTATATTAAATGTTAAACAAAATCATCGATCATATAACTTGGGCGTAAATCAATGTAATCAATGTAACGATATTGTTATAGTCATTAAGAATTAGAGGATAGGCCCCTAAATCTAAACATGATCATGTATGATTTTTAAATCTGTTTATAAATTTCCGAATATTATATTGTTTATATTCAAAATAAAATAGATGTAAAATTATACATTGAAGAATGAAAAAAAAAGATAAAAAAGTTTAATTACAAATAGTAATGTAAAATTTAATTTATTACATTTAAACCGATAATATTTTCATTTTTGAATGTATTGTAACATACGAAACATATCTAGATAATAATAAATCATTAAATTTAACATTGCATTACATAATAAAAGCTAACTTTTATTATGTAACCTTCATAAGATAGATTAATAATAATATTTTGTCAGTGCATTATTAAATCTATAAGTTTGTCATTTAGTTTACAAATTTTCTAAAATTCTTAAAATTTAGCAATTAGTTCTGCCATATTCGGTCTAATACGGAATTATGTCTGTCAAGTCCAAAATGTCCAGAATTTTATTGTACTATTGGGCTGTGTTCCAAAATTTACTGCCAGCATTGAAAACAGTTTATGTTATATTATACATTTTCAGTACCTTGATCTTTGAGTTTCATTGAAAGATATTTCAAGTATCTCACATATACATAATACTTTTACATATTTATAAGGTAATCTTATTTTTATATATTTATCCAATGTTTTATCCAACGTTTTTTGTGCTTATGATTAATAACATCGAAAATTAAATAAATATATATATA
>NW_017259562.1:4698-5700 GCF_001594045.1 Atta colombica
CTCAAATACTTATTGTGAGGCCGCTATTAGTGAAAGAACGTGTCGTGAGTGGTTTCAACGCTTCAAGAACGGTGATTTTGACGTCGAAGACCGGCATAGCGGTGGAAGAGAGAAGGTTTTCGAAGATGCAGAATGGAGGCATTACTTGACTAAGACTCGTGTCAAAATAAAGAAGAATTGGCACGATCATTGGAAGTGACTCATCAAGCCAGTTCAAAACGCCTCAAAACCATGGGAATGATTCAGAAGCAAGGAAATTGGGTGCCGTACGAATTGAAGCCGAGAAATGTTGAACGGCGTTTGTTTGCTTGTGAATAGCTGCTTGAAAGGCTGCTTGAAAGATGGAATTTCTGCATCGCATTGTGACTGGGGACGAAAAATGGGTTCATTACGATAATCCCAAGCGCAGAAAATCATGGGGAGTTCCCGGCCATGCTTCCACGTAGACGGCCAAACCGAATATTCACGGCTCCAAGCTCTGTATTTGGTGGGACCAGCTCGGCGTAGTGTATTATGAACTGTTAAAACTGACTGAAACAATCACAGGCGATCGGTATCGAACGCAATTGATGCGTTTGAGCCGAGCATTGAAAGACAAACGACCGCAATACAACGAGAGACACGATAAAGTGATTTTGCAGCATGATAATGCTCGACCCCATGTTGCGAAAGTGGACATACTTGGAAACATTGAAATGGGAAGTCCTACCCCGCCGTATTCTCCAGACGTTGCTCTCTCTGACTATCACTTGTTTCGATCAATGGCACACGGCTGACCAGCACTTCCGGTCTTACGAAGGAGTAAAAAATTGGATCGATTCGTGGATAGCCTCAAAAGATGACCAGGTTTTTCGACGCGGGATTCGTATGCTACCCGAAAGATGGAAGAAAGTAGTGGCCAGCGATGGAATCATAAATGTATAACCAGTTTTTTTACAATAAAGCCTCGAATTTCGGAAAAAACGGCGGAAGCAAAGTTGTACACCTTATATATATATATAT
>NW_017259562.1:5800-7926 GCF_001594045.1 Atta colombica
TTGGTTCTTACATTCTGATCCAGATTAAACCTTCAATGGAAATTAGGCCAGAGACAAAATGGAGGCTCGTATTCAGAACGTGCTTTTATCTCTGAAATTCTATAATATGCGTAAAGTATAGTATGTTAGCGCGCTAGCATCGTTGTAAGCGCGTTCTGAATACGGGTATAATATATATTAAAATACATACGCATAATAAAAATTAAACGCCTTTAATGTCTATAAACTGTGATTTGTCTAAATTGAGCTTTATAAATTTAGACATTCTTAAAAGAAGAAGAAAAGGATAGTATGAAATTAAGATGCGAAAATTCAATCATTATAAGGCTTCGGTAATATTTGTCACAATATAACTAATAACTAAAAAAAACGTTTCATTTTTCAAAGAAAAATGTATTATATATAAATAATAATAATAATAATTCTTAATTAGATCGATACATAAGAATAAATGAGATAATTAAGCGTACATCTTAGGGCTTAAATATTTCGGTAATGAAAGCTGCAAAAAAATAAGTAGCTGAAACGTTTTCATTTCTCCTAAGTATCAGATGAATTGGTCGCGATCTCTCGCAATCGTACGCTTGTAAGACATACGGATAACACGAGTTTTTTAAACACCCGGTAGACGTACTTGCGGCAGCAGACAAACTTGCGCTCGCTTGAGCTCGAGCCTCGAGCAGTGGTTGACCCGCGCGCAGTAGTTCTCAACACTTTTCAATTTCTCACCAATCTCATCGCGGTCCGGCGGTCGGCGATAGAGTGAATAGAGTTGAGTGTAGAGTGTGATGCCCGGTGGTCGTGACGTCGTAATCGCGACCGCGCGCCGCCGATAGATAGACTCAGCTCAGCGTGTCGTACTTATTACGGTCCCGTTGTCGCTTGTACGACTGCTCACGGTAGGCCGATGAGGTGATGTGAAGTTCTGCGGCGGGCCCAAACTTTGGATCGCCCAGGCGAGAGCTGCGTCGCGTATCGTGCAGGCGTGAGACGAGATTTCGGTCGCAAGGCGAGCGTCGAGCGTCGAGCGCGAGCACGAGGGGTTTTCTGGAGTAAAGGGAGTAGCAAATCTCTTAGGGGCCAGCGGGGGATCACGTGACCCGAGTGTTTACCAAAATGGTGAACGTCCATGGTGCGATACGAACGGCATTGCGTTCCGTCCGCACGGGAGCGGCCGCGCGGCGCTCGGTTGCGTAAATAGCTGCGATCAGCTGTGCTACGCTACGTGCGCGAAGCGAAGGGAGAGAGAGAGAGAGAGAGAGAGAGAGAGAGAGAGAGAGAGAGAGAGCGGGCGCGCACGCAGTGCTTCGTGCTTCGGCGTTCCAATCGTCCCGACACGGTCGCGGCGTCGCACGTCGCGTCCAGTCGCGTCTCATCCCGTCGCGTCCTGGACGAGTCGATCTTTACACGTCGTCGATTATCTCCGTCGTCGGCCCCTTTTCTCGTTTGCATTCTTTTCGGCTGGCGTTCATTTCGCTACTACGCCACGCACGCAGACGCAGCGCATCTTTACGGGCGAAAGTTGGAAAGTGGATGCGATCACGAGAGATGCCAGAATTCGACGCGGAGGCAGTCACGCTACGACGATTGCCTCCTAGCCACGCGATGGTATTACGCTAGACCGAATTTTTCGCGATGTCGTTGATTGAGTTAATTCGTCTCGCTGCACCGAGCTTGTCCTCGATCCGCTCGCCGTCCACACTGTAAGAATCCTCACGCTAGAATCTTTTTTATTTCTTTACATTGCAACGCTAAGGTGGTGATCCGAGGCTTCCACAGGCCTAATTCCATTCGCCAATAATGTTATACTCGAGGAATACCAGGTATGCTTCACGCGTGTTTACGATTTCAGTTTTCTTTGACAGCCTTGTCGTAATGAACATAGATTGATCAATCAGAGTTAACATTGTTCACTCTCTTCCTTTTCTAGTAGCAGATGATCTCTGATATAGGTTAGTGCAAGTAAAAAGCACTTGAACAACGGACATCTAAATGTCAGGAGGTGTTGTCGCATAGCGCTTGAGTGCTGAGGCCAGGCATTCTTAAACATGGCCACGTATCAAGTTGACTACCAGTGGTTAGTGCATGTCTTATCTTTCATTGATATTTATATATATATATATATA
>NW_017259562.1:7958-20043 GCF_001594045.1 Atta colombica
TATATATATATATATATATGTATGTGTGTGTGTGTATGTGTGTATGTATGTGTGTGTGTTTTTTTTGCTAGTTACATATCAATCATATTATTGTGACTCGTTACAGGGCTTATTCTATAATGGATTCATCTAGGATATCCACTTTCCTAATATCAATTCTACTGATAGTTTACGGTAGTTTCCGATCTCTAAACATGGAGCAAGAGGCAAGGGAAAGAGAAAAGGAGAAGGAACGTAGTAATTTATTGACTGGGATTACTAGTAATAGTAGCGCCGGTAATCCGGACTGCATTAATGGAGGAAGAGTTCAGACTCTCGATACGATGCATGCTCTCTGTCTACCTCTCGGTGCTTCCATTTCTCTACTCATCATGTTTTTCTTTTTTGACAGTATGCAGATGCTTCTTGCAATTTGTACTGCCAGTACGTTTGATAACAAACCATTAACTTGAAATAAGCATTATTATTGGATGCTTTTCAATTGCATTGATGCATCTTAATATAAATGTTCATACAAGAATTCACAAAGTATTGTGCACGACTCTATTAGAACAGAATGTGTACATTGTGCACAGTTTCAGATAGAATTAGAGTAAATATAGGTTTTTCCGCCTGTATAGAATGAAAAAAGACGAAAATATTGGCCATTTAATTTCTTCAGTTCAGAGGTCCCGAGACTTTTCCAGTCTCATAATTATTACGATTAGTAATATGTAATTATCGCTAAAAAAGACAAGCTTACTTAGCCGACTAGTAGCTCTCAAGCTAAGTACTATATCGGATGTGTAGTATTGTGTCGACGATTATAGTAATTGAAACACAACTTGTGTCACTGTGTGCACAAAAGTGTCTAATGATTTTTGACAATTGGAAAGCATCCAATGATGTAAAGCACTTGATATGGGTCTACTTCATCATAAATTATTTATTATATTTATTGTTGTTTTTTTGCAGTTATAGCTACAGTTGCATTGGCGTTTCTGTTATTGCCCATGTGTCAGTATATCATTAGACCGTGTTCTGATGGTAACAAAATATCTTTCGGTGTCTGTGGAAGATTTACGGGTGCGGAATTACTCTCATTTTCGCTCAGTGTGAGTATAGTATGCATCTGGGTTTTGACTGGACATTGGCTGCTGATGGATGCAATGGGTATGGGCCTGTGCGTGGCGTTTATTGCATTTGTTCGATTACCTAGTCTCAAGGTATCCACATTGTTATTAACCGGACTGCTGATTTATGATGTCTTCTGGGTTTTCTTTTCGTCCTACATATTCAGCACAAATGTAATGGTTAAGGTAAGTTTTATTAAATGTTAAATCTTATCAAGGCATTATTTACAATAAAGAACATATTGTACATATTCTTTTCAAATAAATTTATAATGTCATTTTGCATGCAGTATTTTTTTTTATGATGATGCATTGTAAGATAAGAGTAATAAACGGAATTGTACAATGTGTCTACTATTATGTATGTACTATTAGAGATTATTTTCGGCACAGAGTATCACATATATAATAATAATATAAAATATATATAATTTATTTTTTTTATTACTATCATAGGTAGCAACTAGGCCTGCAGATAATCCAGTAAGTCTTGTGGCTAGAAGATTACACTTAGGCGGTGTGGCGAGAGCTGCGCCGAAATTACCTTTACCTGGAAAATTAGTTTTTCCATCGATACATCAAGCGGGACATTTTTCAATGTTGGGCCTTGGCGATATTGTCATGCCGGGTCTATTGCTCTGTTTTGTTCTGCGATACGATGCGTACAAAAAGACTCAGCTTTTACCCGGCGGCTGTGAAACTGGAGTACCACCACCGCGCCACTTCAGCCGAATTAGTTATTTTCATTGCTCTTTGATTGGTTATTTTCTTGGTCTACTCACCGCCACTGTAAGCTCTGAGGTGTTCAAAGCTGCACAGCCTGCCTTATTGTACCTTGTGCCCTTCACTTTGTTGCCGCTGCTCACAATGGCGTATTTGAAGGTATCGTTATTTCTTATATATTATATAGTCTAATGTGACATATATACAAAAGATTGTGTTTTAAGATAAAAGTAAAAAGCTTTTAGAAAGATAAATTGTTTGGAAAATTACTTTAAATAAAAAATGTATTTATAAATTCTGTTCTTGGTATTCACAATTTGGAATTTAACTATTAAAATTAATAAAATCTAAAAAAAATTAAAAATAGGAAGTTTTTTTAACAAAGTTACAAAAAGTAAATGGATGATAAAATATATTTTTTGTTAATTGCAAAACAATATTTTATTATAGTTATGATTTAAGAATTAATTATATAAAGATATTTATTTAATGTTAAACAAATTGTGGAAGTTTATGAAAGATATATACTCTTTTTTTCTTAAGAAAAATTGATTCTCTATATCGATCAACAAAGTTTATATATAAATGAATGTGTGTGTGTGTGTGTGTGTGTGTGTGTAATCTGAAACATTATATGTAATATTCGTAAATTTAATTACGCTAAAAAATAATTTAAAAATTATGTCGGATTTTATCACAATTATGAAAAATTAGATCCTTAGCAATATTTTATTTTATGAATAAATGTATATATGTCACAAAATGATGTACAAAAATACATAAGATTATGTGTATTAATTATTTACTTTCAGGGAGATTTACGTCGAATGTGGAGTGAACCATTCATATCTCAACAACCTTCTACACATATGGACGTTTGACAAGAGTCATGGATCTAAATATATGGACATTTGACAAGAGTCATGGGTCTTTGTATATTATGTTGTATGGGAGACAAGATTCTTGCATGAAATTCATCCTCATATAATTTCATAGTTATTTTCATCAACGTCATTTAATGTAAGTAATTTTTTCTACACATATATGCATGTGCGCAATTCATTCGCATTCTTTTAAAAATCAGTATGACATACAGAGAATAAATCAGATCTAAGGATCAATATGATTATTTGTGATTTAAAAATATATGTATAAAAATACATACCGCATAAATAATTTAAATGTAAAATAATGTCACGAATGTAATGTTAGCAGTGCAAAAAACTTTTTACCGAAATAATAGAGGACGAGGAGATCTCTGAGAATATTTTAAGAATGCCAAATAACACACACACACACACACGCGCGCGCGCGCGCGTGTGTGTGTGTATGTGTGTATTGGCATTCTTTTTGTGTCTTAACTTGATGTTGAGTATATGGATAGACATTGTGCACAGTAGATAATCGCAATCGATAATTATCGTCATTTCGAACTAAATAATAGTTAAAAACTCTATGTATCATATGGTTTATTTAACGAACAAAGAAATATCTTTTACTTATACTGTAGAGTCTTTGTAAGAAATAATATATTCTCTAAATATTTATTTTTAATCAACATAGAGAACTAATATTATTTCCAACATTCAATTACAAATGATTAAAAAGATTCATCACAGAATACTATTTTGATTCATTATACTGTCTATACTCAACCAGAATCGAATTACTTGCGAATGTGTAGCTATGAATAGGATGATTTATAAACTGTTTAAATATTTAGATAAGAATCCAATACACATATACGTGTAGGTTGTGACTTTGTTTTAAAGTTGGTTTAACGCTGAGCAGAGTAGTAATACTAAAAATAATTGTATATATTTATTATCATTTTCATAAATTTTTAAGGGGGCACAAAGTTTTGCGATTTGCAATAATTAATGGCACGCTTTTCGATATTACGTTTTGTTTTGCTATTTGTTTGTTAATAAGTCTATTTCGAAAGTAGAGTTTATTGTCATTCTCCACGTTTAAGTAGAAGAAAAAGGCGCGAAACTGCGTTGTTAAAGTTAATTAAGGAAGGTTTGTTTAAATAAAAACTTTCTAAACAAGCTCTTGCTATGGATAGGCTGTCAGAAAGACTTGATATGTTTATTTAAGGACAAGACTGAAGCTAATATGACGAAAGCCAATTTATTAAGTGACTCTTCTGAAAGAGATAAACAAGTTTTTCTATTCTATCATTCTCTTAGATCAATTATAATATCATAGAGATTAATGAAAAATAACATAATATATTCTGATAGAATAATATACTGTGTGTGTGTGTGTGTGTGTGTGTGTGTGCGTGTGTGTGTGTGTGCGTGTGTGTGTGTGTGTGCGCGCGTGTGTGTGTGTGTGCGTGCGTGCGTGCGTGCGTGCGTGCGTGTGTGTGTGTAAGAAAGATGGAATTACAACTGCTCTCATACTATTTCTTATAATAATAAGTTACATAAAACTCATAATCATATATTTAACGATTGCCTGACTCATTTTTTATATCATTTTTTATATCAGCGATTATTTTTTATATCAGCGAAAAATTATTAAATTACATATGTCAGAACAATAGTTCATAATTAACGATTCTTCGGATTTAACATTCGGATTAAACATTATTTTATCATTACAAGTTTTTTAAAAATATTTTTTATCGATAAAAAATATAATAAAGAGAAGATATGTGAATTATTTGATATTTTGAAGTAAAGTTAAAAACAGAAAAACAGAATTTGAATTTTATCCTTTAAAAAGAAGATATTTCTGATATCATCTTATTATTTTTTTGGAATAATTGTTTTGAATATTATCTCATTCTTCATTGTTTTACCTGTCCATAGCACAAGCAGTTTATTCTTCATTGTTACATATACATCAATCGAATCATTTTTTTATACTTTATAATAATTAACAAATCAGTAAAATAAGTAATAAAATATATTTTAATTACTTCCACTTATTTCACTAAAAAGATACGTTTGTAAAATTGATTTTAATCAATTTAGAATATAATTTCTTAAAAAGTAGTTTTCAATAATGGCTAATGCTCAAATCATCAATTTATCTCTCAACAGTATTTTTTTTTTTCTATCAAGTTACGTATTACAACATGACATTTATATTTTGTAATATAGGTTTTGATTTTTTTCTCTTCCAATGTACATACGATAATGGTTCTCAAGAAACAAATTTTACAATAAGATCTGCGTAATATATTACGCAGATCTTATTGTATTGACTCCATAAATTTGAAATTTTGCTTATTAAGCAAAAATAATCGAATGCAATGAATTTTCAATACGATGTAGCATGTATCTTTAAGAAAACGTTCAAGTTTTCGGACATAGATTAGTGCAATACAATTTGTAATTTATAATAACAGATATCACATAATACTTTTGTTGTACTAAAGTAATTATATTTCCTCGTTTTGCTTACAACGATTCCTTCGATCGAGTGTTTTGTATTATATAAAAGAAGTTAAGGTCATAATATTATAGAAACCATTTATAAAAAGATTACAACTTAGTTTATGGTAAAAACGAAAGATACATTAATTATATCTTTATTTTTTTTCCTAACATTACAGTAAGAAACCAACTTTTTCGCCGGACATCCTAAACTTTGACGATTTATTTATTGACTAGAAAAATTATGTAAATTTCAGGAAGTGTACATAAAATGAGTACTCAATTATCCTTCAGTTTTTCCGCAAACTAAGTGTCGCGGTAATAACAGATACTATATATGTATATTAGCAACATATGACATATGATAGTAATAGAATGATCAAGGAAGGTTTAAATAAAAATCAAGAGTTAAACCGTATATACACAGATATTATTAAATGCTGAATATTATATAGGTAATATACTAAAGAGCACTCGCTTGTACTGTTGCAATTCTCGACTTGCATGTGTACAGCTATGTACATTTTTATATATAATAAAACTTGGCCATTTTCATATGGTCGCGTTTGAAAAGTAAGTTATTGATAACAAATCCACACATAGTGTTCTTTTTTTTTATGTCATTCTCATTAAAGATACGTTTTAAATTGAAGAATAGTACCTATTTTAAACCTGAGTATTCCTGTCTGCCACAAATTAATTTATACTCCGATAGAAGCATTATTCGATATTCTTATCTATCAGCCGAACTTCAATGCATTCTTTTTCATTTAGGATAATCATTTGTACACATAATATATTACAGATTGTATTATTGTCTCGAACTTATACATTAGTTTGCCCTATCGTCACATTGTCCAAATTCCTTTTTATGCTTTCCAAATCCTTCATATCTGATACCACACTTTCACATTTATAAACTACCAAAGAGTGATAAAAATGAACAGCGAAAGCGACGAATACTATGAGCACGGGAATGACTATTACGGTGCTGGCAGTGGCAGCGGTAAAGGAATAGTCCCAGAACTTGACCCAGCAGAGAATAGCCACCTCTACTAGAAAGAGAAACAATCCAAGTATTGTGGAAAATGCCCAAGCCAATTCGATGAAACCGCGCATCCTCTCGTGAGGTGACTCCGTTATGAGTCGTGAAACTTGAAGCTTACTTATGGCTTCGATATTGGGTAAAAGATACGTGCTGATCATCAGTGCAAAGATATGCACCGATACCAAGAAAGTAGTACAAACGGCAAACATTACAAACAGCCATTCTGGAACCGCCGTCGGCTCATTTATTTGCAGTTCCACCATTGCCACCTAAAATACCAGAAAAAAATAGTGAAATACATACGGTTTGCTACAATCGTCTACAACGTTAGAAGATATTAGATGAATCACGAGAAGTAAAGCGGATTAAAGAAAGTGATATCTGCCTTATATAACCACAGATGTGCATGAAGATTACATAGAATTGTCGTCGACGTCAATTTAACCATTTTCAGGAAACGTTGTGTAATCGCGTACAGCCCGCTCTGAGTTAGAGATTTCTAGGAAAACAGTTTTATTTAAATGATTTTCAAAATATCATAATTCATAAATATTTATTGCTTGTTACATATAAATAAGGAAAGTTAATTAAACCACCATTAATTGAATCAAATTAATTGCATGAAAAACACAACATAAAATACACTTAATTTTATTTTATTTAAAATTAAAAATTTTTAATAAATAAAAGAATGTTTATAAATATAAGAAATATTTAGAAACTCTGAACTCTGAGCTTGAAGTGAAGTAAAAACAATGTACGCGCGCGCATATGTGTGTATGTGTGTTTAAAAACTAGATATAGATTAACAAACAATTAATAAATATTCACATTTTTAAATATTATATTTGAAGTAAAATTTTATTTAATTTTTGTTACATTATTGTTTAATTCATGTAAATCACATTAAATATGTCAATTTTAATACAATTTAATATAATACGAGATTGAGATTTTTTTACGTTGCTTTATAAATACAAATCCTAAAGATATTTACAAAAAATTATATCATAAAAATATAGCAATTGCAAGAATAAAGAAAAGGAATTTTATTATGTACAATTTAAAAAAATTTCCTAAACTTTATTTATCTTCTTGCATTTTTTTTCAATTTTAATTCTTTTTTCTAAAAAATATATTTTAAAAATATTTTGATGATATTCACAAAATTAACAAAGTTGATAATTAAATGACTCTACAAAAATGATGTGATTAAGAAAGTCAGAATCGAAACAAGAAAGATCAGAAGAGGAAGAAAAAAATATCTTAGATACATATAAAGAAAAATATATGATATTCTTGGAATAAATATAGGTATAAAAAAAACTTGTTAAATATTAAAACTTGTACAGAACTGATCGCATAATATATATCTCAAAACTGAATTGTCTGATCGATGATTTTAAATTTTATCAAAGTGTAAATATTTTTCTATCGCCTAATCTTACGTTTAATTTAATTCTTTCAAAATTTAAATTTTTGTTAAAACAAAAATGCGAATTTTTTTTTAAAGCGCCATTATGTTATTTTTATTGTAATATAATTATATTAAATAACACTGTGAAATAATGAGAATCATAAAGCAAAATTATTTTACATTTACGATATTATTATTATTATTTCTATGCTAATCAACAATTGAAATATTCTGATTTAAAATTCCTGAGTACTCACATCAGCCATATTGAATCGTGACGTCTTAAGCGAGAAATTATACTACGTTGACTTTTCTTGCATGCCAGAATAGAAAGTAGAGTAAATAGAGAGAATTTGGATGAAACAAAATATTGAGAGCGCTTTAAAATATTTGTAAAAATGGGCCGAAACTATATCCTTATTTTCCTGTGAAAGTTAGTAAATAATAAAGTATCTACCAGTTTTTACTTAATCATACGCTTATGCGTAGTCTATTTTCTTTTGATTATTTACTGTCTTTCACAGGGGAGATAAAGATAATCTCGGCCCATTTTTATAAGTGTTTTAAAGCGATTTCATCATTTCATTTCATCCAGATTCTCTTTATTTACAAATGGTATGCGAGAAAAGTCAACGTAGTAACATTATACCATTATTTCTCGCTCATGACGTCACGATTCAATATGGCTGAGATGACTATTCAGAAGTTATTATTAACGCAATAAATAAAAAAAACTGTTATGAAGATTTGATTTTGAAGTTTGCAAAAATGTGTAAAAATCATTTATTTTATACTAGAAGATAAAATCTTGCATTTTAACGTAATGTGTATAATATGAATGTAATGTAATCTTACTATTACGCTTACCATTGCGAATCCACTAAGAAGTTCAGATGTAGTTGCAGTTGCTTTTAGTTTCGCTCTGCTCATGTGAAGTCTCCTCCACGAGAGGTTCTCGGGCCCATCCTGATCAGATCCGTCAGTTTCATGTGAAAACGGTGCCGGCGGCGGCGACGAGATCTGCGATCCTGCACATGTACAGCAACACGTGTATGCTGGTGTACTATTGCCTAAAATGTAGCTGTTGGAGTGCGGATTAGTATACGGAAGGTTATTGATTGATCTCATATCCAGAGACACGTATCTATTGTTATTGTGCCTATTTCTCGATGATAAAACCAACTCGCTCTGAATAGGATATAACATGCTTCTGGAGCTATGCGTGGAGAAGCTTAATTCGCTCATCTGTTTCGGAATCTTGGTCGGCAAATATGCCAGGGACATCGGCCTAGATCTCTGTCTATGATCTCCAGCGCAAGGGAGCCTCCACGAGATATCGCTCTGAGTCGATTTATTAAATTTGCTACCTCTCACGTCCTCTCCTATATCGCTGAGCGAGGTACTCTCATTTAATCTCGCATGACCTACAACACTCGGCGTTTTCTCGTTCTGGATGCTGTCGACGAAAGCGCTCATCTTACTATATACGTATACGGCTCTTCCCGTGGCAGTAGAATTGTATTGTATAATAAAGGAAATCCCACGACTATTTCTTCAAGTGTTTACGCATTCGACGCATCGTTCGTGACTATCACTTTTTGAACGAGGTATATATGTATATTAAGCGATTCGATTGGATACTTAAAGGCAGGTATGTCAAGGTATATTACACTGCACAGGCAATTCACTTCCAAGTACTGTTCGCACAAAGTTTTATATGCGATCACATAATCGTTTGGATTATAAATTCTTTCCGACATCGTGGCGACTTATACATTATTATCGCGTTATCGCAATAGTCAAGTGCATTATATTCATGCGCCTATCACGTCGTTATATCGCTATCCGCTGACCACAAGTGCTGACACGTTATTGTTATCTCTCAAGACGTAGGGTATATTCAAAGCGTTGGCGAAACATGCATGTGGGTCATGTTACGTGCAGCCTATACCTGCACGTACTCCACGTACGGAGCGGTTGCGAACCTGCAGAGCTTCGATCAAAGACTGAAAGATCGCCTAGTCAAAGTACGGACATGACGTACCTGTCTGAATCATAACAATAGTATTAATTACCTTCGAGCCATATCTCTGTGAAATAATAACCGATCGTGTGGCCTCCCGCGCGTATCCATCTATCTACTGCGATTGTGTGACTGTGTGCAGGCGATGCGTGATTCAATTCATCTCTCACGTGCTCACGCTAAGATATGAGACAGTATCAATGTTGCGGCCAATGACGTTTGAATTCTTTCTGTCTTTATAGAATGATGATAAGACAATTGCAACGATAGAAATCCGTCGAACGTTGCGAATTGTCAAGCGAGTCGTCGAACATCGCTCATACCGGAAGATAAAGTGTTATGTGGAAAATGCACAATCAAATCTAGGCTTGGATTCTTCCTAATTATTCGTTGTCGAGTTCTCTTCTTTAGAATCTGCGACATTGGGATTGATTATACCGTCGCGACATTAGCGTAAGAAAATCAGTTCTCCTCGTAAAAGCATATGGCGTGGAGCAGTATTATTTATGGAGAAGCCTGCATTCTGATAGGCGGAATTAATCACCTGTATGCCACGTTCTGTATACTTCGTTCATATGTTTACTATGTAATCATCGAAATATGCGAAGGCTTTAGTTAATATATAACGTTCGTCGCGCGGACTATACCTCAGGCAATTTAGTAGTCATTTTACTTTTTTTTCTCTGCAAGCGGGGATTACCAATAACTTCAAGTAAAAATGCGGTTATGATTCCCGCAGATAATTTTATATTCGAACGCCGTCGACTCGTTTGCCTTTATTTGTCCTAACGTAGAATATTCCAATGGGTCATCACGCGCTTCCGTATTGCAGTGCCTGTGATGTGGGACGAGATATCAAAATGTTATTAAGCAAAATAGACAATTTTATGATGCCATATATCTATATTATAGATACCACAATTTTAATAAGATACACAATTTTAATTTCTTTCATGATGAATTTGAATGTATAAGTATTTCCTTAGCAACACGTATGACGGAAAAGATCATTACTTATCACGTTTTAGCATTAGATATTTTTACAGGAAAAATAAAATTCGATGAAAGAAAAGTTCATTTTAAGTTAATCGAACAATATAATTTTGTTATCTGTTTATTCTTTTGAAACATTTAGTTCTTGTCTTTTCTAATATAAAGTTTTCCTTCTTCAATCATTAATAATTCGATGTCTACAAATATTAGTGTATATGTATATTTTATATATTTCTAGTATTAAAAAAAAAGACAATGACAAATCTATTAAATGATTTAATGATTTGAAAAACTAATTTTCACTCCAATCATATTTTTCAGTCTAATTATAATAAATTACTATTCGTGAAAAATTGGATAAGTAACCGACTATGTTGGTGATATAATATGTACTTGCGGAAGTATACAACATGTATTCTTGGTAATACTATAATATATGAGGATCGTCATAGATAACAGCAGCGAAACAATATATTGCAATGTGCAATATAATTTTATGCGAATAATTTTACGCCGCTATCGCAAAGTTGAATGAATTATTTTGCGAAAAGAAAGATTCCCGATTTTCCGCCTTTCACACATCGATCTTTTGCAATCAAACTGGTTTTAGTGTGGCGATTAACAAAAATGCAATTCGCTGTAACTCATGTATACAAATATATTTTATCACAACGATATATAATGACAATTTATAACATTTTGTTTCCTAATTAAATTTCTTTATGTAAATGATGTTTATGTTTTTCTTTCTTAAATATTACAAAAATGTTGATATTTTAGAAACTATTTACAAATATTTTATTGAAATGTTTAGCAACATCTTGAAATCCATATATATATAATGCAATTTTGGATACTTTGATATATTAATAAAATTAAAATTATTGGAGAAATCGAAGAACAACAAGTTATGCAATATGTGTCTTCATTGTATAAAAGTTACGTGGCTATTTGCGTGACAAAAATGCTGAAAAAATCTTGTAATAAATGCGTGACAACATTGTAATAAGTATACAGCATATAGTAACAGTAGAATTGAATAGTTAAAACTAGAGTTTTGTACAAAAATAGTTTCTAGTTTTGTATAAAATATATATTTTTTAAATAAAAACATATACTTCTAAATTATTCTTGAGCATAATATTTATTATTTAATAATTAAGTCTTCTAACTTTGATAGTTAATTATTATGAACATTAAATAAAAAATTATTCAAGATTAATATTTGGCAATTTTTAATAATTAATATCTTGTTAACTATTGTGAAAATTGCAAAATAAATAGAGGACTTTTCGATTCAGTTTAGTCCGCTCTATCTATACAAAAGCGATTGGCAAAAACTTTAGGGACATCCTGTATATATATATATATATATATATA
>NW_017259562.1:20056-21144 GCF_001594045.1 Atta colombica
TCAATTTTTTACTTCTTCATAAAACTGGAAGTGCTGGTCAGCCAGGCCGTGTGCTATTGATCGAAACAAGTGATAGTCAGAGGGAGCAACGTCTGGAGAATACGGCGGGTGGGATAGGACTTCCCATTTCAACGTTTCCAAGTATGTCTTGACCACTTTCGCAACATGGGGTCGAGCATTGTCATGCTGCAAAATCACTTTATCGTGTCTCTCGTTGTATTGCGGCCGTTTGTCTTTCAATGCTCGGCTCAAACGCATCAATTGCGTTCGATACCGATCGCCTGTGATTGTTTCAGTCGGTTTTAACAGTTCATAATACACTACGCCGAGCTGGTCCCACCAAATACAGAGCATGACCTTGGACGTCAAAATCACCGTTCTTGAAGCGTTGAAACCACTCACGACACGTTCTTTCACTAATAGCGGCCTCACCATAAGTATTTGAGAGCATTCGATGAGCCTCAGCCGCAGATTTCTTCATATTGAAGCAAAAAATTAAAACCTCCCGCAAATGACGAGAATTTGGCTCGTAAACTGACATTTTCAATCGAGAATAACTTTATGATGCAGACACAAATCGACTAATGTTTCTATGGGGTTATGTTGACAGATGCCCAAGTTTATTGTATGACGTCTATGATCTATTTATTTCGATCATCACTTACCGCTAAAGCCATCTATAGGAAAACGGCGGAAGCAAAGTTGTACATCTAATATATATATATGTATATAAAAAAAAATATATATATATATTAATATTGGGCCTTCAATTTGGTTCATGTAATGGTTTTTGGTTAGTATTTGTAATGTAGAATCATGAAAATGAATTATTCAACGTGTTAACTGTTAACTATTAATTGTTAAACGTGTTAATTAATTGTTAAAATAACGTGTCCAAACGTTGTCAAACATTATCATTGTTTAATGTTATCCAATACTGTTCAATCCAATACTGTTAATCGTTCAATGCTTTCCTTTGCTACATGAAATTGCACCTTTATGGTGAATCGTTATTTTTCAGTGGAAAAAATTGGAAAATATATAAATCCTCCCATATAAGCCATAGATTGAGCGAACACTACTAATTT
>NW_017259562.1:21244-26272 GCF_001594045.1 Atta colombica
GCATGCGACGCAAACAAATGTATAATGTGCCATTTTTTTAGATAATTCGCTAGTAATTTTGATAAAAATCAAAGACAAAAAAAGAAGATAGAAATGATGACTTTAATAAATCATCTGTTTTATTTATTGATATAATTTATTGGTATCTATTATTTATTGATTGAAAACTTATATGAACAATACTTTACATTCAATAAAAAATGAATTTTTTCTTTTAAGATCATGATAAGAACGAAAAAGACCAAAATCGATGATAACGTTCAATTCATGGCTTACATGCAGAGGATTTACAGATTTTTCTGATTTTCACTGAAAAAAATAATAATTCACTAACTTGAAATAATTCAGCATATCATTCTTTTTCTACGTGATTCTATATCCTAAATACTAAGTAAAACACTACATGAGCTAAATTGGAGGCGACCTAATGAACAGTACTTACTATACTGTAGATAAGATACATATAATGCGTTTCGCTAATGTTTTTAGAATATAATTATAAATGTATGATATTGTTACAATCGTTAAGAGTCATTACAGAATACTATCCTTAACGTATAAAATAATCAAGAAATATGTAGAAATATTTATAGTACAAAATATTATCATATTATTTATACAAATTCTTATATCATCATGTATAGAGTAGAGCAAGGTTAGTTACAATATCTTTTTGTTAAATTATTAATTATTATAAATCTTGGACACTATTATGATAGAATAATAAAATAAAAATAATCTTAAAATGGCTCAATATAAACAATAAATAACAAGAAGGAGCTACAAGTCAGATTTTTATGTATTTCAAATTTTTAGAACATACGTTTCGATCTTATTATTGGATTATTCTCAGTGTATACATGTAGAGAAACGCAAATTTAACAAAATTAATAAAATGATTAGATACAATTTCTGTAGATTATAGTGAGATTATATTATAAGCAAAGTGTTGGTAGTACTCCTTCATATTTATCTTCTGTCGCAATAATGTAATGCTTTCAGTCTTGTAATATTTTCAGTTATATTCTTCCATTATCGTTATTATTATATTCTTCCAGTCGATTATATCGGTAATTCATGTGACTCAATAATTAAATACTTATAAATTCTTAATACATTCCGTAAATAAGAAAAAAATTTTGTTAATTATACAAAGAGGCTCAAATAAAGTGGCTCAAATATCCATGAGGTTGAGCATCCTCAAAAGATAAGGTAAGATAAATTAAGATGAAGATAATCACTTAATAAGATTATATATTAAAAATATGAAAAGATTTTGTATATATTAATCAAATTTTTATTTATAATTTCCATCTTAAGTATATATAATAATTTATAGGTAATACGCTCTCTCTTTAAATGTTTTAATTAGTAAAATTTAAAAAAAGAACTAAAAATTTTACTCCTTATAACAATAATTAAAATATATATTTATAATCGTTCAACATTGGTTCACAGAATAAATAAAGCATAGAAGATTCATAGAATAAAAAAAATTGATAAAGGCAAATTTCATTTAAACAGCTGAGTTTATAGTTGTAAGATATAATTTTTTAATCCAACACATCAGTGTTGACTGAAATATATTTTTTTTTATAACTAAAAGACCATAAATAAAATAGCAACGCTTGTATATTAAAGTTAAAAAATACACTAATAACTTAAATTTAAAAAAATACATCTGGTTTTAATAATCGTTTCCAATTACCATATAAATCAAAGAAAATACTCTGCATCTATATAATATATAAATTTACTTTTGATGCACGAAAATGAAAAAGCGCATATGTTTAGCTGTTATTAATAGCCGGATACAGATATTATGTTATATTAAGCGCAGTAATCTCTGTTTTTGTGCTACCTTACGCATACCAAGCATAGATATATATTTTATATCCATATATGTATATTTTACAGTTATATTCAGAGATATTAAGACATTTTCGTTTGCCCAACTTGCACCTATATATCTTTTTATGTATATAATTATCAAGATTAGGAAGTAACGCGGAAGTACTTAGGAAGTACTTATAACGACTTTTTCGTTATTTTTTTTGGTAACGATTTGGTAACGCTGTTACTTTTTTTTATTATTAATAACAAAAAAATAACAACATTACATCTTCTTTAGAAACGAGTAACGAAATTGACCCCATTACTCTTGTATTGTTACTTTTTTACAGGTCACGGCCATCATGGACAATAAAATTATAGATACTAAATAAAATTATAGATACTAAATAAACAAAAACTTTTTGCTTATTTTTGTTTCAATCATTCTATTGTCGCTTTAGTATAAGAACACTAAAAATTAAAATATGTATTATATAATAAAATATTACAGAATTAAACATAAGTATATAAAATATTAATAAAAGATAAAAATGTTCAAAATTAAATGTTTTTAAATATCTTATAGTTTATTTATAGTCTGTCCTAAAAATCTGTTTTACCATTTTAAAAAGTGTAATTATACATAAGATAGATTTATTCATCGATTTTGATGAAATTAGGACAGATTTCCTTATCTCAATAATCATCAACTTTAACCATTAATCTTAGTTTACCGGGTAGAGCGACACTTATTTCTGCTAGATTCGTTTATTTCGTGCAAAAACGTGTCGAATGACTCTAATTTCATCAAAATCAGTGAGTAATAGGCTTGTCTTATCCTGCATAATTACAAAAAAAGTAATGAAAAATAACGATTTTTTATCATTAAGTAACGGCGTTATTTTTTAGAATCAGTAACGAGTAACGGCAACGGAGTTATTTTTTCACAAATAACGGTAATAGTTACGCATTAAAGGTTCCGCATAAAAAGAACAGAAAACAGAGAACAGAGAATAAGAACCTATCAGAAATACTGTGTATTCCACATACATGATTTCTGATAGATTGAAATTCTTATTCTCTGTTCTCTGTTCCTTTTATTGTGTGGAGTCCCTCACTTTTAAAAAGCAACTTCAACTTTGATAATTATATATAACTAGTCCTGCTCTATCTTAGCTAATAATAAATAATTTAATTATATATATATCTATATAATAATGTTTTACAATTTTTTAACGCAATATTTAAATACCATTCATATAATTATTAATTGTATTTATCTACATTTATCACTGTAAATTTGAAGTAATTTTTGTTACTATTTGATATAAGATGAAATCTCATTATTAACCTTTAGACCGCCGATATGACGTCATATATGGCGTCATGCGATTCGTACACATCGAACAAGCATTGTTCGTTTTGTCTCTCGGGATCGTTCCGAACGAACCAAGTATCGAAGCGTACTTGAAATGTAAGATTCACATTACGTACGACATCCATCATACGACGTCCGATATTCATTGTATGCTGGATTCGTTCGGAGCGATTCCGAGTAAACAAAACGGACAATGCTAATGAATACTCTAATAGCACAGAAACATTCTGTGGACATTCTGTCAGCTGAACGAGACGTTCACATCAGGACATCCTGTTGTAGTCCTAAAGATATCCTATGGATTATGAAATGAACACCTCAACATGTCCTATATATGTCCACAGGACATTTAAATCCAACATCCTAGAGCGGTTTTTGAGAGAATACCGATACCGGATCGATATTATCAGTATCGATATTTTTGCTTCCGATATGCGATATTTTGTATCGATACATGGAAGTCCAATATTATGATGTATCAATAGTTTTTGGGAATATCGTATTGAAGCAATCATCTTGAGATTGTTAACAGTCACAGGGCCAATTTGCTTAAGCCCGATCTACATAAAGACGCAAAACGCGGTTCGCAGGATATTGATTATATAAAGTTTCCCCTAGGAATGAATATACAAAAAATGAACAATTCACGTGAATGTAATGAATAAGCGATTAAGTAACTTTTGGCTGTTATAAAATGTGAAATAGTTTATGGGAAATTTTTCGGCAAGTAACGAAATGCCTAAAATATGAAATTCTAGTTATTTTTTAGTAAATTGATATAAACTAGTTTGATTTTTTGGTCTGTTTCTGTTCCTGCATTAGACTGTACTAGAATTCTCTCGCTTTCGACACATATCAAACATATTTGAATATCTATTCAGTCAAAAATAATTCCTCGAAAAAGATATCGTTTCGACGTAGTTACAATGGAAAAGTCGATTCGAAATTTATATCGAAATTTCAACATTTTCGAGTGATAAAAAATTATATATGTAGAGAGTGCAATGAGAGTTTGATACATTTTTAATATTTTTGGTATAAATATGTGATACGTAATCTTATATTTTGAATATTTTCGTTTTCAAAGGTCGAATCGACATTTTTTTAAATTTCATTTCGACAATTGTAATATCGCTCTTATCATAAAAGCTTTCTCAAAATTTTTTAGAATTTATAAATAATTTTATATAACTTTTAGATAACTTTTTAGAAAATTATTAGAAATTGGAATTTTTTTATATGAATCGGAACATTTTTTACAAGTGTCGATAAGGTCTACATTTTTTCTTCCAGTAATTTTTTATATCTTATTTTTATATCTTATTCTAATCCTGCTGAATAACATTACTTTTATTTGTACTTTGTAGTTTAATATAATCTTATTACTCGTCACTTTTGTATCGAGGAATTTCAGGGAAGAATCTCTTACCATAAATGTTGACAACCTATTAACTGTCTCTTACCATAAATGAGCAAGAAATCAAGGAAAAATATCATCGACTCTATCAAAGTCTAGCTAGACTAATGCTAGCTCGAATCGATATCGAAACGATCTCAATTTTTAAATTAATGAAATTTAAATGTTGGTCTATCATATAAATTTTCAACATCATTTGGAAATATAATAAACTACTAGTGTCACTGCTACTGCAGTATTATTATTACTGATACGCAATAATGTCAATGCTGAGCCAGTAGTGTTGCTACTGTAATAGTATATGACGACATATGACGTAACATAGATCTACTTCTAATTGTAATATTTGATATAAAAAATTTATTAGAATAAAAAATACACACACAATATATATATATAT
>NW_017259562.1:26372-38445 GCF_001594045.1 Atta colombica
ATTCCGTCTCTTTCACATCTTTGAATAGATATATTACAACTATACATTCATTAGCATTATAGGTATTCATGATTCTTCCAAAAAAGCAATTCCCGTACGATCACAGAAATGAAGCTATAAATGAGCTATAGCTTCTACTCAACGAGCTACTACTTCAACGAGCGCGTTAGAGTGAGTATGTTACAGTAGGAGCATTTTAGAGCATGTTAGAGCATGCGACGCGAACAAATCTTATGATAGCTTGCCGCTAGGCCGGAGTGAACAATGTAAACTAGATAAAAAAATTAATAATTACATTAAGTAAATTAATCAGATAAAAGAAAGAACTCTTGAGCATTCGTTGTTGATTTGAGAAGAAGAAACATTTCTACATCTAATAAGGACTTTAAATATCTGCAGCGGAATACTCTGCCGCGCTATACCGCAATAATAACTTTTTTCCGGACATGAATTATGGCAATTAAAAATTGCCAATAACAAGATACCTCTGACTTTCACATCATAATCATAACGATTTATAATGAAATCAAATACACAAGTTGAACTTCGCAGGAACATTGGAAAGGTGAAGGTACACAAGCAAGAATTATGTTATTCACTCTAGCCTAGTGGCATGCCATTAGCAGAGATGAAAATTGAGATTCCATTCATTATGATAAAATTTGAAATTCACACATTACGTACGTTATTTACTCTACGAAATTCTAAGAGAGAAAAGTTTGGTGCCACTCAAGAATAGAATCCTCTCAAACATTAATTAATCTAACTTTGACGAATATTAAACGCTACCAATGCTATGTTATGATCGTTCACGGATCTGTAAAGTTAACGCTACCAATACACTACCTCGGAAGGAGTAGCGTTAATAATGCACAGTTTTGACGTAACACGCTACCAAATGACGTCATGGTCGTGTTTGTTAGTTGTTACTATCTGCAGCTCCGCGAACAGTTTGTAGCGCTAAATAGTACGAATAGCGTCTCCTCTTAGTGTTCTATCTAGAAACGTAGATATTCGCATTCCATTTTTTTATTCTTTTTCCACTCCTTGTTCTGTCCCCATCACTAAGTTATGACGGGTTCATTACAGGTTATGATTTGTATTTGCTGCTTGAAATTTTGTTCTTTTCATTCCATTTTTGCTCTCAAAATCAGTTGAATATCTATCAATATTAGTGTAGGACCTGAAGTGTGTCTGATGTTCAGGTTAAGAGTTCTAGATAAGATGCCAAATATGTATGTCAATTTGAAGAAAAGAATTGAAATTTCTCATACGAGGAAATATAGTGATGTTTATTCATGTATTTATTTTACAGCAATACAGCAAGTTGTCGACGAATATTATCCGCAGGAAATTTAAATAATCGAATATCTTTTTCTGATCTATTGATATAGTTAACAAGGTATTTTATAAATTTTTTTGCCTTTATTAATATATAATATTTCAGTTTTTTTATATCCCTCTTTTTGTCTGTAGTCTTATAATAAAATTTCGAAGGGGAAATACATAAATACGAAGCTACAAGATTTTCAACAGCTTAGAAGTTATAACTTATAACAACCGTAACAATCATAATCTTCTCAGCTCAACGGCGAAGCAGAAACAGTGCAAGTAGTGAAGAAAGGAGTAAAAATGCGGATATGCGAATACTCACGTTTATAATACCTTAATGAAAGTGATACTTACCTCGATAAAATAAGTATTTGTGAGCGAGTATTGCCTTCGGCACATCAGCGCACGATATCCAATGAGTGTGTAGCTTTATCGATGTTTTCATTCTAAAGGTATATTCTCATTGGATATCGCGTGGCATGCGCTGATGTGTCGGAGCATATGATGTCACAGATGACGTTATCTCTGAGTGCTTACACTGCTAAAGCGAATAATGTAAGCAATGCTTATAAATGCTTTAAGCGTGCAAACACAGCTGATTTCTGTTAGGTTGAAATTCTTATTCTCTGTTCTCTGTTTCCTGTTCCTTTTATTGTGCGGAGCCCCTCACTCTATTTGTGTTTCTAGTCTCACTACCGCCATCGATCGTTCTACATGTCAATGGTAATGATCACGGAATAATAAGACTTAAACACAATAGGCATAGGCAATAGGCACAGACAACAGAAAATAATGAGCCGTCCAATCCAGAACTTTGGATTGTAAATTCGATATTATATCTCAGAGTTCTGATTGAACAGCTCGTTATTTCCTGTTGCCAATGCCTATTGTCTATGCCTATTGTTTAAACTTATAAGAAGGAGATCAAACTCAAAATCTGAAAGTGAGCTCGGAACACGGTGTAGGACAATCCATCACGTATCACCGGTCGCACGTATGATGTGTGCATGTAGTATGTATGTAGTAGATAATATGTGTGATCTGTTATCAGTCAATACTTCCAACTTTTCCCACAAGGCATGATGGCACTAAAATCACATCTGCCGGATTTTCCATGGATTTTTCTATACCGTGTTCTACTTTTTTCATGACTGGTCGCTTGAATTTGATTTCCTTCTTATTACTCCATAATAATGACTTAAGATGTTAATGCGACTTTTTTATTGGTTCATGATATCTCAAGACTGAAAGTCTTAAAACGATCTTGAATATAAGAATTGACTATAATCTTGTTCTTTTTAGCTGAACTTTAGCACCCAGAGAGATTTAGGCCGGAATCAGACTATGGATTGAAGATTTAGATTAAAAGGTTTGTTCGCGTCATATGTTCTAGCCCTAAAAGCACAAAGTCGACTCAACCTTAGTTTCTGAAGACTTCTGAAAAATGAACGCCTATAAGCCGACTTTAAATCAACTATTCTAGTCTGTAGTCCAATTCTTGCTCACAACGCTCAAACAGCATTCATCCTTGTTTAAGTATAGTTAAACATACTATAGTTTAACTATAGTTAATATTAAATAACAAGGATGAAATGATTCCACATTTAAGCTTTGTGAGAGTAAATCGCCCTAGACGTTTTAAAGTCGATAGGAAGGACGTCTGTATAAAGTCGACTCTAAAGGCCTAGGAAAGTGAACTTAAGTCGACATATCGACATTTGTGCTTAGAGAGCATGTTTTAATGTGCTCCTATAGCTTCTACTCACTTCAACGAGCGCGTTAGAGTGAGTAAATGTTACAGTAGGAGCATTTCAGAGCATATTAAAGCATGCAACGCGAACAAATCTAAAGATTAAAGATTGAAATTTTACCAATGAGGAGTTTTGGCTCCTTTTGTTCTGATTGGTCAAACTTCAATCTTTCAATCTTCAATCTCATTCTTCAATGCATAATCTGATTCCAGCCTTAAAAGATATTCCTGTGAGGCTCTCTATTTGCACCAGTTTATCTTTCTTCCTGTTCTTTTCTTCTGGAAAGAAAAGGAAGAAAGATGAACTGATGCAAAAGTTCAGTTAAAAAGAAAAGACCTTAAGCAACTTGGAAGCATCGTAAACATTATGCGACTTTAAAATTGAAACATGGGATTGACTGAAGTAACAAACTTCTGATTTGCGACGATACGAACAATGTAGAATGGTCTTTATGAATACCGGCCATAGGTCTATGGCCGGTATTCATAGTCGATTCTTATACAATATTTGAGGATGTCTTAAGTACAGTCTTAAGATGTCATAAGCCAATTAGAGGGTCGTATTCTAATCATAGTTGAGTATTCCTTTTTCTACTGTAAGAAGGGAATATTCGAAGGTGATCGGTAAATTTTTAGATTACAGCATATAGCATACGGTTATATATATAAACAGCTATTGTAAACGCTTTCTTAAGTCTATTCTATAATAATCATAAGGCTGGAATCAGACTATGCATTGACGATTGAAATTAAAGATTAAGGATTGAAATTTTACCAATGAAGACAAAGAAATTTTGGTTTCTTTTGTTCCGATTGGTCAAACATCAATCTTTCAATCTTTAATGCGTAGTCTCATTCCGGCCTCATTATGACTATTGTAGAATAGGCTTTATATTTTTAGACCGATGTCTACGATGCTACCAAAGAAAAATTTGAGAGAGGACGGCCCAAAACCTGTTACCGCAAAATGCTGCCGCGCACTATTGCCTTCTGACAAAGTGGATGTTGAACTACATAGCAACATCTACTTTTTTTACATCGTCCACTTTTCAAACTGGAGATGAATCGATATTTGATTCATATAATCGTGCTACATATAGCAATTATGAGTGCTTTTCATTTGATGACACAAGTCGACACAAGCATCGTTCTATCCTTGTTGACATTCATTGAATGACAAAGATAGAAGGACACTTGTGTCGACTTGTGTCTACAGATTTATAAACTAGACGAAGTGTTTATACGAGAGAAACTAAAGACAACATTGAAGGACAGCTCTACTCCAGACATAATTGTTTCTTTCTTTTACAGTGAGCAGTGAGGGGCCAATCAGTTTGATCGTAAGGTCACAACTCTCGAACGTTTATCTTCGTTGCTCTCAGCCACTTCCCAGCTTGTCGTGATGACCAATCAATTCACCATTAGAAAAGAAGAAAACTCCGCGATTATTTCTTTCTCTTTCTATCAAATCTTCAGCTTCTCTCTGTCTATGCTTGTGTCATCAAATGGAAAGCATTCATGAACCAAATATTGATTTATTATCTCCTGTCTTGAAAAGTGAACGATGTATCGTAAAGACTTAAATACAATAGGCACAGGCAATAGGCACAGGCAATAGGAAATAACGAGCCGTCCAATCAGAGCTCTGGGATATAATATCGAACTTACACTCCAGATTGAAACTTACACTCTGATTGGATGGATCGTTATTCCCTGTTGCTTGTGCCTATTATGTTTAAGCCTTAAGAAAAGTGAACATTGCTATGTAGTTTACATCCACTTTGTCAGAGGGCAGTAGTGCGCGGCAGCATTTTGCGGTTACAGGTTTTGATCCGGTTTGTCCTCTCTCAAGTTTCTCTGTTTATAGATATTATGGTTGCGTTCAGTATTCAACTGTTGCGGAGCGGATCCTTAACGCTTACAGCTATTGGATGATTAGAATATTCTACAAGAATATACCAATAAACAACGAATGCTCACGGATCCGCTCCGCAAGAGTTGAGTCTGCGAGAGAATGTGACCCAATCACACTTTTGTTCAAATAAGTTCAAATGTAGTTATATTGTTAACCGTCACTGCTATAAGGATTTTACATAAGGAGCGAAGCATCATTTTGTTTTCTTTGTTTTATACATATTGTGTTTGTAATTACGAGAATTTTATTTTTCTCTTTTATGAAAAAACGTTCTTTTGTAGAGCGAAAAGGTATGTAAATATTACGTGAACTTTAAATAATTATATGGTAAATAATAATTGATCTCTCTCTCTCGAGAGAGAGACACTACCGTGTCTCTTGAAACTTTATAGAATTATTTGTTGCAATTGTAAGATTATCATTGTGAACGACGAAGTTTCTTTTATTAATTATTGTGTATGTTATTATTAATTGTTTTTTTGTCTTTTTTTGTTTAAACAAGATATATAGATATGTATGACATTTGATGATGAATATTGAGTTGGATTTTGTAAATATAACTTTAAATATCTTTTATTTATTTTTAAAATATTGATTTTTTGAACGTATATTTAATCTAAATGAGAGCAAAATATAAATACCTATATTATTTAATAATTGTTTCAGAAAATTTTCTTTTTCTTTAGTATGCACGATTTGCTAATATATTTCCTTTCCTTTATATTAAGTATATATTAAACTTACTTTAAATTTTCTTTTGTTTAATACTTTTCAATTTTGAACTTTTTCCTACCAACAGCATTTGACAGATGGAATCTCGTTTACCGAAACCAAAAATAATGATAAAAGCGAATAGTATAACGGATATAAGTGTTAAGAATAATAGTCATAAAGTAACAAAAAGTAATATATCAACTTCAACATCAATGATAACGTCAACAATAACGTCAACATTAACCTCAACATCAGCAGGTACAGCTAGCATGAAATCTATGACTGAAAACAAATTACCAGTTAAACAAGCCTTAGTTCGAGCAAAGACATTATCTACAATCACACGATCAAATAATGTGCAGAAAGCAGTAAAACGAACAGCTACTAATGTAGTGCATGGAGAAGCAAAGAAAGCTTTTGTTAAACCTGTTACTAAAGCACTAATGGACAAGCCAATTAATAATGTATTGATGACTAATAATATGGTGAAGAAGGTAAATAAAATCATTCAAAATGACAAGGATAATAAGACAGGCAAATTAAATAAATGGGATATGCGAGGTCGTTTGGCACAGGCAAATGATAAGTTATCAGTTGCACAACGAAAGAATAAAGACACAGAGTCAAAATGCAATATGCTCCAAGAATTGGTAGATACTCTAAAAGCTAGTGAAACTGCATGTAAAACTGAAGCAGAAAAACTTGAAGTTTTAAATAACACTTTGACTAATGAACTTCAGACTCTAACAGAGGAAATGTTTACAATTAGAAAAAATGAAGAAGATTTAGTCAAACAATTGAAAGAATCAAAAGAATTATGCACAAGTCTTTCTTGTACATTGAATGAATTTCAAGAAAAATATAAGAGTCAAGAGGTATTGAACTTGGAACAAACTAAACAATTAACAGTTTTGAAATCAGATTTAGAGTTACAGGAAAAGTTAAATAAAGATTTGAATATTGTCAAAGAAGAATTACAAGCATTAACTCATAAAATGGATAAAGATCGTAGAGTATTGCACAATACTATACAAGAATTAAAAGGCAATATTAGAGTATTTTGTAGAGTTCGCCCAAGAACTCCTAAGGAAATTGAACAAACGAAAGTGTAAGTAAAATGTGCTTTGTATTTTAGTAGCATGATTATTGACTTAACATATTTGCAATATTTAATTACCAATATTTTGGCAATAAACTGCTACTAGGAATAATTATTAGGAAAAAATTAAAGTGCTTTTAAGATAATATACATATAGGATCATTATACTTTTATATAGGTCATTATATTTTTTCAGCTGTATTCACAATTTCTATAGAGCAAAGATCTAATGTTTATGTGTTTTAGCATAACATTACTGCTTTATTTTAATCTATTTGGTTCTATATTTTTGTCTTTTAAAATAATGATGGCAAAAATATAGTTCAAAGTTAATTTATATATACTTGTAATTTTTTACTTATATTTTATAAATAACTACAGAATGATTTTTTGTAAATACAGTTAAAAAGTAATTTGTAAAAAATGCATTAAAAATATGGAAAAATTGTTTTTGTATAAAATTTTGTTTTTTAACAAGATCGAATTCGAAAATAAGGAAATTAATGCGTTTTCTTTATTTTAAATATGTTTCTAATAATACTTTATTTTCACATTTTAGTGAGTTTGTATAGGTTGTATTAATTATTTTGAATAAAAATTAGTTTTATTTATAAGAAATTAATAGAAGAAAAATTAATGGAATAATTTTGATATTTTATTTGATTTATATTTGAATAAAATTAATGTTTTTTTTATAGGCTGTGTAATATAAACTTTATAGATGATTGCACTATTGAAGTAGGCAAATCAGATGGATCAGATGCAATCAGCTGCAGTCGGAAGTTGCGAGGAATAAAACAAGAATTTTCGTTCGACAAAGTATTCACTCCCAATGCATCGCAGGCAGATGTATTTGAAGAGTTATCCCTTTTAGTACAATCAGCCCTGGAAGGATATAATGTTTGCATATTTGCTTATGGCCAGACTGGTTCTGGTAAAACATATACAATGGAAGGGGAATGTGAATTACAAACCGAAGGCATGATACCTAGAACAGTATGTTCTTATATATTTACAATATAATTATAAATGTGAAATTGATAAATTCTAGTTTACAGTACTAGTTTAAGTTCGTACATTTTTGAGATTCAATAATTTGTATTCGTAACTTGACGGTTTACGTATAGAAACACAATTTCGAAAATTACGTAATACACATTCAGTCGCACGCATATTTGTATGTATGTTCACATATATGCGTGTGCGCGCGCGCTGTTCCATTTAACATGACCATTCTTTGTAGGATGTTTGTAGGATATGGTCGAGTCAAAAATAAAATTTAAACAAAAGTTGAATGGTTTGACACAAATAATAGTAAAATCAATTTTCGAAAAAAAAAAGTTTTTCAAGATCATAATCATTTTTTTAAATGGAATTATATGATTTTTTTTTTAGATAATGTGATTTCTCTGATTATTCCGTAAAATATTAATTGATATTTCATAAAAGCATATTAATTGAAGATATTGAAAAATAGTTTTTGGGCAACGCCAACAATTATTTAATCGTTGGTGAAACGGCCTTTTATCTGGCACATTTTTACATGAAATGTAAAATATCTCTTAAATTATTTATCTTTGGTAACTGTACTTTGACTTTTATGCGTAGAATAATGAGATCAATAATTATAAACAAAGATGGATGGATCAAGATTTTTTTATTTCGAATCGAATTTTTTTTTCGAATACAAATCGAATCAATTCGAATCTGAATCGAATCTGGGAATTGATTGTATACTTTGAAATTGCACACGCACACGCATATGTGCGCGCGCGCTTGTTAGTATGCTTTGTGCATGTGTAATTAAATTACACTTTTATATAAGTATAACTAATTTAATGTTTTTAAAGAATTTAAGTTATTTTTATGTAATTTTTCAGGTACGTCACATATTTAAAGAAATGAAACAGTTTGAACTTCTTGGTTGGGAGTATCAAATAGAAGCAAGTTTTCTGGAAATTTATAATGAACATATTGTTGATCTTCTTGATTCTCAATCAAAAATACACGAAATACGAATGGTTGATAATAAAAGTCAGGATTTATATGTTAGTAATCTTCAAGTAGAAGAAATACATAGTCCTGAAGAATTGTATAAATGTCTTCAAATTGCACAACGTAATCGAGCTGTTGCGGCTACTCAATCAAATGAACGGTAAGTATATTTAGTTTAAATTGTAGTAAAAAGTTACAAGAAACAAAATTTTTTTATCTCTCTTTTTAATTAAGTATCGAAATCTATAATTAAACTATTATTGGGTATATAATTTAATATAAAATTTAATTTGGAATATAATATATATAATAATTTATATTCTAATTGATTCAAATTGATAACAAATGGACTAATCTTGAATATTAATAGTTAATTGTCTATTGTTTATTAATATTAAAAATTAAAAAATATATAAAGATATCAATGTGTATAATAAATAATAATAATATTAAATTTTGACCTATTAAATATTGTCATCAATCATTTTCAGTGTACATTAATTAAGATATACATAATATATACAGGATGTTCCCAAAAGGCGTACCAAATTTTAGGAGTAGTATTCGATAACAAATCAAAAAGTCTTAATGAACAGTACTCCGAAAAATTTCTGAATTAAGCATTTTCTTCTGTGAAAAATAGAAAATAAATTAATCTTCAATAAATGTTCAATGTGCTTTCGACTCATGTACAATTCGGCATGTTTTATCATTGAAGGTCAAAGATTCCAGGTTTATTTCGTATTTATTGACAACAGTTTCCAAGTCTCTTAGTTCATTCACGGACACTCGTATGTGACCACCTAATTATGCAGGTTTGCAGATTGTTGTATTCAACTTTGGATTGTGGACCGTGTCTAGTGTTGTGTTATCTGAAAAATGACTAATTTTTACACAAATTCTGAAATGACGGATATTCATTTTATGTATGACAATGGGCAATGCTTCAAAAGCAGCACGCTTGTATCATGCAGCTTACCCGAATTGCCGACATCCAAGTAGAAGAATGTTTAACAAAATTCATCAACGCTTACATTTTGTTTACTGATGAGACATCCTTCATCAGAGATGGGATCAATAACATACATGTTGGGAAGATGAAAATCCTTATGCTATCATAGCATCATGACATCAGTTTTTTTTGTGAATGTTTGGGCAGATATTTTTGAAGACCATCTAATCTTACATTTTGCCTAATAGACTAACAGGACAAGTGTATCTTAATTTTCTCGAAAATAATTTATTTGAACTTTAGGAGATATTCCTTTATAATCTAGACAACGAATGTGATTCATGTACGATGATGCCTACCCATTTCCTCGTTAATGTCAAATGCTATTTAATCGATCATTTTCAAGAAAGGTGGATAGAACGTGTGGCGGTTATAGCTACGTCGGTCGCTCACCGGATTCAAATTCATTTGGAAATTGGATTATTATCTATGGGGACACTTGAAGAGCACGGTATATGCTACATCAGTTGATACAATAGAATTGAATTGACCCAAAGAATTGAAAACTGTTGTCAATAAATACGGAATAAACCCGGAATCTTTGAACGTGTTCGATCTTCAATAAGATGTGCCGAATTGTATATTGAAATGGACGGAGGGCACATTGAACATTTATTGTAAATTTAAGTTATTTTCTATTTTTCACAGAAGAAAATGCTTCATAACTCAGAAATAAAAAGTTTTCGGAGTACTATTTATTAAGAACAGTTATTCTTTTTAGTTTGTTTTAATGAGACCTGAGTTTTACTAGTTTTAACGAGACCTACATACTCTTAAATTTGGTACTATCTTTTGAGAACACCCTGTGTGTGTGCGTGCGCGCGCGCGCGCGCGCGCGTGTGTGTGTGTGTGTGTTTCAAATTTAAATCATTAATTCTAAGACGTTTTATAATTATAGTTATTTGAACAGTTAAATTTATACTGAGAATGACCGATATTTAACAGGAAATAGAAATGTTTAATATTATTATTATTATTATTATTCGTATACATTGACATCTTTGTATATTTTTTGTATTTGTAATATTAATAAACAATAGGCAATTAGTTATTAACTTCCAGGCTCGTTAGTTCATTTTTCATATGAATTGTTACTCATTAAAATCATTTAAATTAAGTATTAATTTTAAATTTTGTATTCTAGATCATCTAGATCACATTCCGTGACAAGAATACGATTAATTGGTACACATATCACAAAACAAGAAATATCGATAGGAAATTTGAATTTAGTCGATTTAGCTGGATCCGAACGTTTGAAGACCGAAGAAGCTGTTAGAACTACAGAAACAAAAAATATTAATAAATCTTTGGCAAATCTTGGTAACGTCATTTTAGCACTTTTAAAGAAACAGGAACATATTCCTTATAGAAATTCTAAATTGACTCATTTATTGATGCCTTCTTTGGGAGGCAATTCAAAAACTTTGATGTTATTAAATGTATCTCCATTAGACGAATGTTATAACGAGACATTAAATTCGCTAAGATTTGCTAGTAATGTCAATAATTGTAAGACTGAAAAAGTTAAACGAAGCCGAATGATTTTATAAGATACGCTAACTAATAAATTTAGAATGTGCCCAGATTAAAGAATAGTACACATTACCTACATATTTATATACATATATATACATTTTTTATAACTACAAATATAATTTAAAATAACTTAAGGGAAACATTCTGCGATTGGTGGCAAAATCATGATGAAGTCTGACATTAATAATATAATAATTCAAGTTGTTGAAAATACATTATTAAAATAAATAACATATTATTGAAGAAAAAGTTTATAAATGTTAAATATACAATCTAATCATTTTACTAATATATAATTAAACCGTTTATTATTTTACAAATAAAATAGGTCTATTTTATATTGTGTCAAATTATAATGTAGCACATAATATTATATATGTAAACAACCTTTTTTTTTAAAATTTTCTTTAGTTTATATCGCTATTAGATTTATATATTTGGACATTTAAACAGACACATATAATGTGGAAATAAAAATTGACATTAAAAAAAAATTGATATTTTGTAATCTTTTTTAGTAATATTTAATTTTTAAATGTGTATAATATACTGAAGAGATAATAAGATAGATATTGAAATTATATATATATCAAAATATTTGGTTTAAAATTCAAAGTCTTAGAAAAATGTCTCGAGTAAATGTTTAGTATAATGCCCCCCCATTTTGTTGCAATTTAAAAAAAAATTGTGTATTTTTATGCGTAGAATATATTCCAA
>NW_017259562.1:38545-53047 GCF_001594045.1 Atta colombica
AAATAAGTTAGAAAATAATAATTTCATAATTCTATACGCTTATTCTTTGCATACTCTCTGCTCAAAACTCAAATTATTTTCTTATATAACTTAAATTATAGAGAATAAGATCGATTATATATACCTTAAAATGAGGTGAGGATTACAAAAATAAACAAATTCAACAGAATATTTATAAATTTCATTGATCAACAATATAGTGAATTTGCTTACTTTTGTAATTTTATAACTTATTTCAAGACTATATAATTGACTGAATTTTTAACAAGAATTCTTATTAAATAAGAGTTGTTACAATAATTTACTACCTAATAGAAAGTTGAAAAAATTCAGGCATGAATTTACCTAAATCCATCTAGAAAGGAAAAAGGGGATCAGACGATGTAGGAGGAATAAATTTCATTCGTAGATAAATAATCTTTTTAAAAGATTTTTTTTTAGATAATCTTAATAAATTTATTTTTAGTGCTTACAACGCGCAAATACATAACTCGATTACAATCATATGGTGAACTCTGAACTTGGATTAGCTGTAGTCCGCTATCGTCATCCCCAATTCGCAGAAAAGACTTGGAAATAATGCGATCCGGTAAAAAAAAAAACCGAATCGATATAAGGTCGCTGAACTGGCAAACGTAATTCTGCGCCAATATATCTACCAATATTATAAATGTAATTAAACAATCTGAAGTTCAAAAGTTTTTATCGTGGAAATTGATAGCCACCGGTTGCATAACCTAATCCAACGCCACGTTGCGTGTGCGTAGTAGCACGCGCTACTTCGTATTGTTGCTCCATATTATTGAACATTTCCTCTTGCTTTTTCAGAATATCCGGTTTGGCTCCTACTGCCGGTGCGTTAGGTAGATCGCCCTTAATACCCATCAGTCGTTTAAACTTGGCTGTCACCTTCCCATCCTGATCGTGCGTGAAAGTCGTCCCCATCCACGTATTAGCAGTGGAAGCCGCAGTCGACGTACTATTACCGTCATCCTGCTTCGACTGCAAAGAGATAAACGCGATTGTAGAATGAGATTGCGTGTCGGATACATATCTATTAAGGATACTACTACAGTTGGATAATCATCACCTTGTTTGCCCAAAGTAGCTTCCTCTTTTGGATCTGCTCCGCGTACTTGCCCTGCGTCGCCGTCGCCAGCGGATTGTAGTAATTTTGTTCGCCATGAACACCACCAGGCATCATCACAGTATCGCCGCCCTCCGGCGGCTTCAACTCTATGCCTAGTTTCTCCAACTGAGCCAGTTTGTTTCGTCCCTTTTCCTCCCGATAACTCATCGTTCTAAACGGTAGCTGTGGTGCGCGGTCCCTCGATCGCGACCTCGATCGCGTGCGATCCCTCTCCTTGTGGTAGCTCGAACGCTCGTCCCGATATCGATCTTTGGACCGCTCGTCTCTGGAATGTCGTCGATCCCGTTCATTGCGGTCGCTGCGATCCCTGCGTCTATCCCTGTCGTTCCTGTCGCGATTACGATCCCTCCGGTCATCCCTATAATGATGATCTTTGTCGCTCCTCTCTCTATCATCACTTTTCTCATCTTTAGACGATCCGAGAGACGTTTTGCGCTTGTCGTCATCCCGATTCCTGCGATCTCTGCTTCGGTCCCTGTGATTATTATCACGCTTTCGATCGTCATAACGGCGACCTTTGTCAGACGAATGACGATTTCGATCGCTACGGTCCCCTCGTCTATGATCATCTTTCGAACTCGTATGATTCTCATGATCACCTCGCCTGTAAAACGATTACGTTCTGCAGGGGTATACCACACAGATGCGTATTATTATTCTGCACATGTGACAGGTGTATAATTTCGATATAGTTTAGTGAGATATATCAAAATTACTGTTTTCATAACAAATTTGATATCCGTAAAATATCTTTAACACCTGTACTGTATATATAATTAACAAACCAGCCTACCTCTGGTCTGATGGAGAAGGCAAAGCTCGAGAAGATTCTATTCTTGAGCCAAAGGTAGACTGAGCCGTTGTAGGACTGTTTGCGCGTTCGCTACTAGATTCCCTTGACGAATTGTTGTTATTGCTCTCCTAGAGAAAAGAAAAAAATTATCAATTTTAATATGGATCTCTCTTACATATTCCACTATGAAAGAAATAGCTCTTAATTCCTACCACAAAAAACTATTTTAGAATGCGTAATTTCAATACACGCAAAGTTCAATTCTTTGACAATTAATAATATGTATATTAGAAAACCTACACTTTAAGAGAGAAAATACTCTTACACATAGTAAGTATAAAAAGTATATAAAGTACTTTTATACTTTTTATATTTACACAAACTTGAAGAATTTCTCTCTATAAAAAGTGGAAATTCAATTTTTTTTGCATCAATTCTTCTTGGTTGTACTTGATACAAAAGATCAGCAACACTTTGCGTGTCACTCTAAACGACAATACAATTTGTGTACGCTAATTATCGAGATAATTACCGAAGTAATAAGTAAAATGAATCAATAAAACAATCATGTCACAAAAAGGAAAGAGAGAGAAGAGAGAGAGAGAGAGAGAGAGAGAGAGAGAAAGAGAGAGGAATATGAGGGCCCTTCACATCAATCTGCCTCTGCAGTTAGTTATCACCCGAGTATATACTTGTACATGTGATTTCTTTGATGATTGATGTTTTGTTAGTGTTACCTTCTGCTAGCTTCCTCTACTCACCTCTGTCTTCGGAATAGGACTTGGGGGTAGTCTTGAAAGACCCTCACACAGCATAGACCTTGCCGAGATGCGTAGATATTGTATCATGTATTACCAACAGAGCTACGTGTTAATATTGTCTCACGAAATGGCACTATTCCCATTTACTTATCATTTAAATCATTTTAATTATGTGAATGATAGCCTGATTATCCTGCGTTCAATAAGATTTCAAGATCCTGTCTTATTTGTATTTCAACTATGAGCGTTAAATATAGACTTGTACAATAATAGTTTCGATAAGGAATACAGCTTGTACCCAATCATAATCCTAACTATACCGACAATACCAAGTAAGCCGAATGTAATTGGAACCTTTGTCAATATACGAACATTTTTTCCTGTCTTGCAAATTTATTTCTTACAGCATTAACCAATTGATTGTTGACATGACTTTGCTAAACCGGATACTATCCCCTTTATGTATCAGGCCTAAGATTTTTTCATGTACATACAGCACCCATAAAGTCACTGTGGTATCTTCTTAGGCATTGTCCGAATGTTTCGTACAACTAATTAAGAATTAGCGGCGTGTGGTTTTACTATACCTCACTCATGTCCATTTGTACCGGATCGTAGTTGGCGTCGCTCGCCCTTCTGTTTGTCTCTTCCTGTTCCTGAGGTGGCGTCTAGAAATCGAGATTAATTATTTCCAACTAAAGTTACTTAAAGTATATACTGCTACATTCACCGCGGTAATTCTACCTTTGTTGCTTATGCGCGATGATTCGTAGAGAGTTGCAAAAGAGAGCACAATCGCGTTTCCAAATATCTAGGTGTAAACCGCGGCGTTGCGCGCGCGCGCGCGCGCGCGCGCGCGTGTGTGTGTGTGTGTGTGTGTGTGTGCATGCGTGCGTGTGGTGGCATACGCAACACGCATAGCATAGCAAAGCTATATCTCGAGCAGTATATATATCGCATACTGTTTCGAATTTTGAGTAGCCACGGCGATATCGACAACAACGTTGTCGATGACGGGTAATTGAGTCCTCGAATTTTCTTACCTTCGTGTCGTCCGAATTATTGCTGTTATCGCCGTCACTGGCGTAATTCGCCAACGAATCCATAATGGCGCGTGAAACGCTCAATTGTCCCGCTGATTGACTACAATCGGAGTAATCGGACGAATCGGACGACTACTGGTGATTGATGTCGGCTGACGGCGGTCGGCGGCTACGGCCGAGTCACTAGTGTAAGCTTATCACTTGTGTCGCAAAGGATCACTGGCTGACGGCTGATGACTATTCGCTACTCGCATCAGTCGCATCTCGCGACTCACAATGCAACATTGCGACAAACGACGTAACGCGCAGCGTCAAATATGCGCCGATTCTTTCAACACGCACGCTCGCCATTGGTCGGTTGAGCCGGATCAAAATGCCGCTGCGATTGCTGCGAATTGTCCGAACATTGTATCACGTCATTGGCCGCCCCATTGACGAGATACTAAGAATGCATTCGGAGAGACACTATTCGCGCTACTTGGACGCAAACCTATTCTTGGAGTCAATAGCGCGATAGATAGAAGATTTTCATTACTTTTATCACAGGTAAGTATAAGAATGCAAAGATAGAAGTATATCACGAAGAGATAAGATTAAGAATGATATATAGTCTTGCTGTTGACTACACTTGATTGAATTAATCGGCATTAATCGGTAACAGTCGCCCGTATATTCGTCGAGATTAATGTAGGGGATTCTGTTTTCAATCACCAAGCAAACTTTTCTCTATAATTAAAATTTTTAAGGTTTTGTAAAATATTTGTAAGGTAAATTTTTTATTTTCTCGTAGTGAATAACAGAACGCAATCTCAATTGCAATCTCTATAGGTTTGTTCGCGTCGCATGCTTCAGCTTGCTCTAATATGCTCCTGCTATAGCTCCTACTCACTTCAATGAGCGCGTTAGAGAGTGGGTAAATGCTACGGTAGGAGCATTTTAGAGCATGTTAGAGCATGCGAACAAATCTTATGATAGCTTTCCGCTAGGCCGGAGTGAACAATGTTAATTAGAAATCAAAAAATTAATAGTTACAGTAAGTAAATTAATTAAAAAGAGAACGATTGTTGATTTCAGAAGAAGAAGTATATCTACATCCAATAAGAACTTTAAGCATTTGCAGCGGAATAATAATTTTTTTCCGTACACGGGAATTAAAAATTACCAGTAACAAGATATCTTTGACTTCACTTTTTTTTATAATAAAATCAAATATACGTAAGTTGAATTTCGCAGAAAAAAAACGCTACACTAACAAACTTCAAACGCTAAGGGGCTCCGCACAATAAAAGGAACAAAGAACAGACAACAAAGAATAAGAATTTTAACGATCAGAAATTATGTATTCCACAATACACAATTTCTATGCTACCAATACACTCGGAAGAATAGCGCGCAGTTGTGACGTAATACGCTACCATTAATGACGCCATAATCGTATTTGTTAGCGCTATCTGCAGCTCCGCGAACAGTTTGTAACGTTAAATAGCGCTCTAGAGGTGCGTTCGGAGAGACGTTATTCATGCTATGTCAACAACTATTCCTATCAACACTATTCCTTCCGAGATATTGGTGTATTAGTAGCGTTTATCCGTATAGATCCGTAAATGTCCTAGCGTAGTGTTGATAGCGTTTAACATTCATCAAAATTAGATTGATGTTTGAGGGGATTCTATTCTTGAGTGGCACCAAACTTTTCTCTCTTAGATTTTCGTAGAATAAACGTACGTATATAATGTGTGAATTTCAAATTTTATCATAATGAATGCCATCTCAATTTTAATCTTTGTTGATGGCTTACCACTAAGCTGGAGTGAACGTAATTTTTGCTTGTATATCACTTTAACTTTTCAAAGTTTCTGCAGAGTTTAAACTTGTGTATTTGATTTTATTACACATGTAAAAGTCAGAGATATCTTGTTACTGATGATTTTTTGTTATTGATGATGATTTTTAATTCCCATGTACAGAAAAAAGTTTCTATTGCGGTAAAGCGTGGCAGAATATTCTGCTGCAAATGCTTAAGGTTCTTATTAAATGTAAATATGTTTCTTTTTAAATCGACAAATAATTCTTTCTTTTATATAATTAATTTACTCAGAGTAACTATTAATTTTTTGATCTAGTTTATATGTCATACAACACAGAAGATTGAAGTAATGTTGCTGCAATGTTGCAATATTGCAGGTTGCAATGTAATATTGCAGAGATATTACAGAAATGTAAATTAACAATGCCTGCAATATGTCAGTAATATGCATGTAATATTCCAGAAACATTACAAATCTGTAATTCTTTAATTATTACTATAACATAAAAATATAATTTTTTATAATATTTATGTATAGTCTTTTAGTTTAATAATCGTTTTTATGATATAATAATTAATATAATCCATTTTTATATTTCAAATAAATTTATTAATCTATCATTTGACGGTCATTAAATTTTAAATTTATTTTGAATATAAAATTAAAAATTGTATAATATCGAGTTTGGATACAATCAACGCATCATTATCGGATAAGTAATTAAGTTGAAAACGATTTATTGAAATATTAATCATGTGATCGATGATGTATTTACGCCTAATGTGCACGCAAGAATAAAACCAGCGCCCGAATTTGATTGATAAATTTCATATCGTCATTTTTTAATCGATTTAAATTGACTCGGAATGACTTCGAATTGAAAAAAATCACTGCAATTAATTTAATTCGTGATTAACTTAGCGACTATATTATGATGTTAATGTGGATAATATTTGTAGTTGATAATATTTATTTGCTCGAGGTATACACATACATGCTTTATCCTTGGGAATAAATTTATTCTTCAGAATTAATACATTTATTGAAATAGTTTATGGTTTTATCATAAAAAATTGCTTCTGAAAAACATATATCACTAGAAAGTTTGTAGAAAAATTGAAGTTAGTGATATGTACAGAAAATAGTTTTGAGTTTTCGTAAAAAATTTATCCAAATACATTACATTGCAATATTGCTGGAATGTTTCGTCGCAATATTATTAAGTGTACAACTTTGCTTCCGCCGTTTTTTTTCCGAAATTGGAGGCTTTATTGTAAAAAACTGGTTATACATTTATGATTCAAAGTATTATCCATCGCTGGCCACTACTTTCTCCCATCTTTCGGGTAGTGTACGAATCCCGCGTCGAAAAAACTGGTCATCTTTTGAGGCTATCCACGAATCGATCCAATTTTTTACTTCTTCATAAGACCGGAAGTGCTGGTCAGCCAGGCCGTGTGCCATTGATCGAAACAAGTGATGATAGTCAGAGGGAGCAACGTCTGGAGAATACGGCGGGTGGGGTAAGACTTCCCATTTCAACGTTTCCAAGTATGTCTTGACTACTTTTGCAACATGGGGTCGAGCATTGTCATGCTGCAAAATCACTTTATCGTGTCTTTCGTTGTATTGCGGCTATTTGTCTTTCAATGCTTAGCTCAAACCCATCAATTGCGTTCGATATCGATTGCCTGTGATTGTTTCAGTCGGTTTTAACAGTTCATAATACACTACGCCGAGCTGGTCCCACCAAATACAGAGCATGACCTTGGAGTCGTGAATATTTGGTTTGGCCGTCGACGTGGAAGCATGACCGGGAACTCCCCATGATTTTCTGCGCTTGGGATTATCGTAATGAATCCATTTTTCGTCCCCAGTCACAATGCGATGCAGAAATCCCTTCCGTCTTTGCCTTTCAAGCAGTTGTTCACAAGCAAACAAACGCCGTTCAACATCTCTCGGCTTCAATTCGTACGGCACCCAATTTCCTTGCTTCTGAATCATTCCCATGGCTTTGAGGCGTTTTGAAATGGCTTGTTGAGTCACTCCCAATGATCGTGCCAATTCTTCTTGATTTTGACACGAGTCTTGCTCAAGTAATGCCTCCAATTCTGCATCTTCGAAAACCTTCTCTCTTCCACCGCTATGCCGGTCTTCGACGTCAAAATCACCGTTCTTGAAGCGTTGAAACTACTCACGACACGTTCTTTCACTAATAGCGGCCTCACAATAAGTATTTGAGAGCATTCGATGAGTCTCAGCCGCAGATTTCTTCATATTGAAGCAAAAAATTAAAACCTCCCGCAAATGACGAGAATTTTGCTTGTAAACTGACATTTTCAATCGAGAATAACTTTATGATGCAGACACAAATCGACTAATATTTCTATGGGGTTACGTTGACAGATGCCCAAGTTTATTGTATGACGTCTATGATCTATTTATTTCGACCATCACTTAAACCGCTAAAGCCATCTTTAGGAAAACGGCGGAAGCAAAGTTGTACACCTAATACAAAAAGCGGACATTGTTGAAATCTTGTATCAATGATTCAGCAATGTTTCGCAACCATCATGCAATATTGTTTTAGTGAAATCATTCTGCAATATTTCTGCAACCTTTCTGTGCTGTTCACTCCGTCCTAGCAACAAGCCATCCTAGAGATTGCAATTGAGATTCCGTTTTGTTATTCCCTACGAGAAAATTAAAAATTTACGTATACTTTACAAAACCCTAAAAATTTAAATTATAGAGAAAAATTTGGTTGATAATTGAAAATAAAATCTCCTACATTAACTTAATCTCGACGAATATTAAATCTCTCTGATTAAACGCTACCAACGCCACTCTAGGATCGTTCATGGAATTTGCTAATGCTATCGCGCTATTGGCTCCATGAACAGCGTAGCGTTTGCATCCGTAGCGCGAATAGTATTCATCTCTCCGAATATACTCTAGGTGCGTTCGGCATTGCAAATCAGAGACGTCCATTTGCTCGAAAATCGTTTGGCAACTCGCATCTTTCTCCTATATTTCGACTGCGGTCAAAGTCTCACTACAAATGCTTTGAAGCGTTTGATTGATCAATTAGGAAAAAGAATTTTACAAATTGACCAATTGACCAATCAAAAATTGCTTTAAAGCATTTGTAGCATCGTGTTGATCATATTCCTCATCTGCCTATTAATATTTCTAGAATCAATGGAGCTACTCGATCCTTTCCGGATTCAAAGACCGAGTTCGCAGAGCTAATGCAGATTTTTGCGCCTAAATTAAATTCATAATCTGTATATTTATGATAATATATCCAACTGATTCGTTAACATAACGTACATTTATCTTTTAATACTTCTATTTTACAAATAATGTATTTGAACTGTTATAATGTCTGAGTCTACAAACGCTCAAACAAATGCTATCAAATAGAAATTGATGGAATACATTATGTTTAATATTTAACGAGGAAAGTAAATTTTTAATTTTTTTTCTCTTTATGAATTTGAAGTTACATATTTGAAAAGAATTTGCTAGTTAATTTTTAGATCAAAACTTATGTTGCACATATAGAATGAAATAAAATCAAACTGTATTAATACATTAAAGACTCTAATGAATATAAATCAAGTGATATAACTTATAAATTGCTGAAATTTATTTTGCAATGTAGTATTTTCTTTTAAGAAAACACACCTTGCATATGAGTCTGCTCCATTCATGTGTAACAATCTATTTTTAGTATATAAGACTATTATCAGTTTCTAGTCAAGCGAAAGATATTTTCAATTAATAGGATATTTTTTATTTATTTCTAAAAATAAACAATTTCATTTTATAATCTAATCTTAAAGAACAGTTTACGCGCAGCTTTATAGTGTTCGAAATTAATTCTTGGCATTCGGATTGCTTGAAAATCACATGATCAAACTCGCCATCTGCTAGCTCGCATCAGATTTACATTGCTGAAATGTACCTAATAAGAAAGACCGTCGAAAAATCTGGGCAAATTTTCGGCGGTATAAAAAGGGTCTCAAGGGCCCCGAGGTAATTGAAGAACGCTGACATTATCGATAATTGATATAAATTGGCTATTATTAACATAAATAATAAATATTTGGCTCATGCATTATTAAATTTATGATTTTTTTATATAAAATTTTTTTATATAAATATTCCAAATAAATATGCAAACTTGTATAAAGCTATAATAATATCCTATATATATTATATAGTATCCTATATATCCTATATATTGCAGAAAAATTACAATTTTTTCTTTGCAGTTATCACCTCTGTTGAGAATCAAACTTTGAACATTGAAATCATATAATTTTAAAGAAAAATCGAATATTATTGAGTTTTAAATGCATAAATATGTCTACTAAACTAATAAATCATAAAATTAGTACAATATTATCAGTTTTTAACTTTTAATCAATATTTACACGGACGCCAACTCCTGTAAGGATATCGGTCTTTAATAGTCTTGTCGGTGGCCGCTCGCAAGAGATATATATGTTTCTTTCTGTATTTCATACTTTATATCTCATACATATATTATAAATTCTCCCGCTTTTCTGTTTTTTTTTCCTTTTTTGTTTTTAGTAGAATTACCATTATGCTTCTCGAATATTAATTTGCTTTTAATTTGCTTTTCGCATGAGCTGGACACGAAGTTTGTGTTGCTTGAAAATCTCTGTCGTTGCATTTATAGATTTAAAATAATTTAAATTTATATATGTATGAATTTTTACGTATGTATCATCATCTTTATCCCTATAGTAAAAAACATATAATTATAGTTACATCACAACAATCAATGGTGATGTGCGAATGTCTTTGTAACATGTGTTATTTTGTTATGACACTCTCACAGTGACATCATATTTTCTTCCCGACTATTATATGATTCTATGTTATGACGTGAATTTGACTCTTTGCTATGGGGATATTGATTTCAAGGCGAATTATAAAGAGTGATTCTAAAAAAGGAGTTTTTTTTGCCCGTTTTTGGGCTCTTAATTTAGACTGAACTATGTGCCAAATTAATACCCTATAATGAGATATTAATTACGAAAAAAATTTTCAGATTGAGATGACAACGTTAAGTTATCATAGCTGAAAGAAAAAGAAAGAGTCACAAATTACGTCTATAACGCGTGAAAATCCATTTTTTTACATTCAAAATAAATTCGTTTACATTTACAAAATCATTAGAATAAGTGTGATGTTTAGTTGTTCTTGTCTTCAACTGGTTCGGACTTTGGGAGCGACGCATTTCATGCACACAGTTCAATTGCATATACCGAGAACTCACGTCGATCGAGGTTCCTAATAATTTTTAACTGCTTTACCAATGAAATTATATTATTTAAATTAGCCAATTAGCGATGTGGCTAATATTGATATACATTATTATCCGGCTGAAACAAGCTTCTTAAAATACTCCTCACAGAGTCCGATATGATAATTCGATAATGGACTTTTATTCCATCCTTTTGACAATAATTGTCTCCTCAACTTCAAATTTCTTTGTAATTAATATTTCAATATAAAATCAAATTTGCCATACATGCAGTTCACCAATGTGAACCTGGCGCTCGACTTTATCAAAAATAAAAATTGATATCGTAGCGCGTTTGTCTTTCATTTGTATCTCAAATAGTTAAATAAAAAGTGAAAAATAAAAAATGGCTAATGCGTAACTTTAAGATTTTTAAATTTCATTTATGCTATTTGAAAGAGAATCGTTTGTACCGTTTCTCTTTTATTTTTGTTTGTCCTCAAAGGGCTCGGAAATACAGCGTTTTCAATTTTTGCACAATCGCCATATTGGGAAATTAGCCAATTTTCAAGATATCGAAATGGGACCAAAATGTACTGCAAAGGGTTCACATACAGCGTTTCTCATTCTTGATATATTTTTAATGTACATCTGTGATTGCTATCTCCATTTCGTACACCTTTTCAAAACATGGTGATCTCAATAAGAGAGATATAAACGGGTACAAACGATTTTCTTTCAAATGCCGATTCGAAACCAATTCTTTCGAATTGGTTGGTGGAATTGGATTCCACACTAATAAATTATATGGAAAATTGGGTCCTCTGTAGTGACATGAATTACTTTTTACATACAATATAATAATGCGATGATAAAAAGATGTTATAGACACAAGATTTAACAATGAATAATTTTGAAGCAATAATATATCAAAGTAATAATGTGTAATAACTTGTGTGCTCTCAGATAATCTTTGATTGACATCATAACTTAAACATCATCATCATCTTGTGTTCATGACACTTTTTGTTCATTACATTTTAAATTACATATTATATCTCATACAGCACAAAAGTTTGCAGCAACATATTACTCAACGCTTGCAATATTACCGTAATATTGTTGGGATGTGAAAACCAACTTATTTCATCGAAATCTAATTTTCTATATGATTAGTGAAGTTTTTTTAATTTGGATTTAATCTCCATCAGTACAATTAATTATCCTCCACTAAATTTCGACTTGTATTTACCCATATAGCACAGATTGAAGCAATATTGCTACAATGTTGCAGATTGCAACATTGCAGAGATATTACAGAAATAATATGCCTAAATTAACAATATGTCTGCAAAATGTTAATAATATGCCTGTAATATTTCAGAAATATTGCAAACTGTATTTTTTTAATTATTACAATAATATAAAAATATAATTTTTTACAATATTTATGTAATAGTCTTTTGGTTTAACAGTTTTTATGATATAATAATTAATACAATCAATTTTTATATTTAAATAAAAAATTTATTAATTTATTATTTGACGGTCATTTCGTTAGTTAAAATATTCGGTATATATGCACTGACGTGGTTCTAGTTCTGCTCTGACACAGGCTGCCCTGACACGATGCGAATGAAGAACTATACTAGATTGATGTGACCTGGTGCAGAATTAAGTTTGAAACTAATAATGTATATTACAACTAATGATAGTAAACATAAATATTTTCATTATTAAAAGTATTTTTTTTATCATATATAATTATATACTGCTTTGTCCGAATATTCATTCACGATGTCCAATTTTAATAATTTTTAACTTTTGGCCTTTCTTCTTTTCTTACACATGACATATCTTCTATTTCATTATCGTTACTATTTGTTTGTAATAATTCATTTATAATAAATAATTTTAGTCTTTCTTTATTCACCATTTTGTAATTTTTTGTTGCCTAACTAGTTTTGTTTGTTCGAACATCAACTATACTGGCAAAAATATCAACATTTCTTGAACATGTTCGGTTCATTCGGTTGATTCAAATACAAATTCAGCACTACACTCGGTCAGTTTTCGTTTGCCGAATACGGCAAACTTGATCGCATTGATACAATGCGCACAATCCGAATGAGAGCAACGAAAAAGTTCGCACTCAATGCGCACTAGTGCAGTCTACCGAATGTGCAATAAGTTTTATATTTATTTTAAATATGAAATAAAAATATTGTATAATATAATATCGAGTTTGGATGCAATCAATTATCGGATAAGACGATAAGCAATTAATTGCTGAAAACGATTTATCGAAATATTAATTATGTGATCGATGATGTATTTATGTCTGATGTGAACGTAAAAATAAGCACCCGAATTTATTAATAAATTTCATACCGTCATTTTTTAATCGATTTCAGTTGACTCGGAGTGACTTCGAATTAAAACAATCACTGTGATTAACTTAAGCCATGATTAACTTACTAAATGACTGTATTATTATGTTAAAGAGGATAATATTTGTAGTTTGTTCGGAACACATACATGCATACGATTTGTAAAAAAATTAAAGTTAGTGAGATATATGTACAGAAAATAGATTTCATTTTAGAGTCTTCGTAAAAAATTAAATGCATTACATTGCAAAATTGCTAGAATGTCGTTGCAATATAACAAAAAGCGAACATTTTAACGTTATTGGAATCTTGCAGCAATGATTTAGCAACGTTTCGCAACTACCTATATTGCAATATTTCAGTGAAACCATTTTCTGCTATGTTCTGCAATCTTTCTGTGCTATATGGGTATGAATATATATTCAGGTATTTAAATTTACAAGATATTTCGACGATTCCCCTCCCCCTCCTCCCAGAGAGAATGAAAGAATGAATATTAATTGTATCTGGCATATACGAAAGAAAAGACGCGTCAGCGAGGGAATTTGGGAAATTGGCCTCGGGAGAGCAAAAATAATCTAAAGTGTCCAAAGTGTTTTCTACTTGATACTCGTAACGCTCATGGAAATCATTTCATCCTTATTGTTTGCCAAATGTTAAACAAGGTCAAATAATGCTTATGAGTATTGTAAGCGCCAAATATAACACGTAAAACCATAGTCATCCAGTAAGATCAAAGAAGAAATATCGCGCTTGTGTTCCCGCAAACTTAAGGATTCAGTTGATCTAGGCGATTGACGACAGCTCTCGTATCGGGTTCGTATACATATATTAGTATATATTGTATGTAATACTGTATGAATGTAATACTGTATATACTGTATGAATATACTGTAAGTATAAGTACGAACTCTGAAGGAGTTAACAAGCGTTTCTCCTTCTTCTCTCGGTCTCGTCGGTCGTCTACGCCACTGCGCAAAGAAGATCCGATTGATCAAGTAAAAATAACCTGCTTTTTCCGTCGTTTTAACGTCGACTACGAGACGTACGCTTCACTACACCTATAATCTTGATTGTTACGTCGTAATTATAATCAATGATCAAACATATAATAGACGAGAAAGGGAGAGGAAGGGAAACAGCTTAATAAATATAACACATTGATTAACACTCGAGACGGTGAAGATTATAATTAACGATCTAAAAAGTGTACGACATACGACACACACGTACACACACACACACACACACACACACACACACACACACACACACA
>NW_017259562.1:53060-62212 GCF_001594045.1 Atta colombica
CACACACACACACACACACACACACACACACACACACACACACACAACTTTCTCACTTCTTTCTACCTTGTAAGTAAGATACGATTAGCGATGAGCGGAATAACTTGCTATACCTTCTCGTGTTTATCATTTTCTATTCTTTTCTCGTCAATATTTATTCTTCCGCAGTATATTAATTTGTTAATATATTTTTTAAATTTATTATCGAAATCGATATTGATTCTAATCAATGAAACTGTTAATAATGAATGAAAGTCGATATATAATGCCTGGAAGGAAGAAGGTAATCAATTTAAACGTCGATTAATCGACGTGTATCTCAGAAGTCAGAGCACCTCCGTAAGACAGCGTCTATAATGAAATGTTAAGACGTAAAATTTAAGCTTTAAATTCGAAGTCGTAAGAAATTGACCAATTAGGTATAATGGAATGTGAGAAGAATACTCGATTATAATTGATCAATTTCTTATGGTTTAGTGCAAAGCTTAAATTTTATACCTAAAAATCTCATTGTAGACTTTAATCATGAATTCATCGGCATTCAAGTCGCGCCCGATCATAAATCAGAAAAGATATCGCATAATTGAAGATGCTGTGGGAGGAAGGAAGAAGAGGAGCAGAAGGACAGCCAGGATAGAAGGATTGATACACGAAGATATGTAACATGCGCTGCTCGGAGAAAGAGAGGGAGAGAGGGGGAGGGAGGGGAGAGAGAGAGAAAGAGAGAGAGAGAGAGAGAAAGAGAGAGAGAGAGAGAGAGAGAGTGTGTGTGTGTGTGTGTGTGTGTGTGTGTGTGTGGTGTGTGGTGTGTGTGTGTGTGTGTGTGTGTGGTGTGTGTGGTGTGTGTGTGTGTGTGTGGTGTGTGTGGTGTGTGTGGTGTGTGTGTCGTCCTGGAGCCGGAAGACGGCGGAGGCCGGAAGGTGGGGATGCATATCTGCATACGTTCGTATATACGTGTGGCGTAGGTACTGGGTAGTTGGGTATCGCGTACGTAAGTACGCCGTACGGAGTCACCTCGCATTGACGAGCCGAGCCAGTGCCGCGATGCGCGAGCCGAGAGCCGGGAGCTGAGAGCCGGGGGGCGGCGAATCGCCGGGATGCAAAGCAACAGGAACACAGTCCGATAGTCGCTCGCCAGACTTGGTGTAGGTAATATCGGTCTAAAGTGATATGCGTAATGCGCGCCGTGGTGCACGCGTATACGCGTCCAGCGAATAGTGATACAATCTCGTGAATCGTAATTGCCCGTCGTCATTCTTCTCCCTCGCCCTTCTATAATCTGTCGTGAGAGTCTATAATCTATCGACAGGAGCCTTCCCGTATGTGCGCATATTATATCGTCGCTTCCGAATCATAAGTTAGTAAGTAAACCAGAAATTGTCTAATTATGCTTCTCTCTCTGTTCTCGTATGTGCGTACGTTACAGAGATTACATTATAGAGATTCGCCGAGGGGATGCGAAGCGAAGTAACGTGAGTGCGAATGCGAGTACTCCGTGCGTCTATCTCTCGGGGGTTGCACCTCTGTGACCTGGAGAGGGTTGGTTGCACTGTGCGATGTAGGTTACCGTTACACCCGTGTTCGCTTTTTGCCGGCATAACGCTAGCTCTCGTTGTTATTCGGACGGAATGGGATGAGAAAAAAAATGAGAGATACAGAAAGAGATCAGGGTGGCCGAGCAATCGGTGCAATTGACCTCAAAGGGCCTAGTCGCGCTATGTGTGTGTGTATGTGTGTGTGTGTGTATGTGTGTGTGTGTGTGTGTGTAAAATATGGGTTAGCGATCAATTAATCTTTCTCTCCTCTATTTACGTCATGGGTGCAGCCTCGAGATGAAGAATTAGAGCAATATCGTCAATTACAATTGGTTAACTGGTGTGTGACTGATCCGAAGGGCTGGTCGTACTAATGCGAGTTAGCGTCTAATCTGATTTAATCGACTTTCCTATTTCTTCGTAACAAAAGATAACATCGAATTTGTAACCTGATGAATTGAAACGATAATTCATAATAAACATCAGCTTCTGTGCTGTAGAAGCCTATACTCGAGAGTAGATATGGTCTTTAATCACGTGCGAAGTTTTGGCAAAATTCCAATTTGCGAGATACTTTCAAGTTTCAAGATTGCGTTTTGCTTTTACACGGTATTAATCTTGCGAATAAATTAAATTGGTACTTTCGTAAAAAAGGAACTCGCGCGCAAGTCGTTTTACATTCAACTCCATGCGCCGGTGACAGGATCAATTCATCGTGGGAAAATCGAAATTTCCTTTAACAAGGGTCAATGTTATCTCAATGAAATATCTCGCAACTTAGTTTTCAGAATCGAACCAACACGAATGGGTTCGGCGAGCAACGATCGTTGGTCACAGCAGGTATCAAAGCGACATTCAATCAATGTTGTTGCTCGTTCATTCATTTCGGATGACTTTATATAGTAGTGTATATCGTATTTCGACTGAAGCCCGTGTCAATTGTTTTCAACAAATTCATTAAATTCATTCTCCGCAGGCGCAGAGATTTTCAATACTTTCGAAGTGACACTTTCGAAACCTACAGTTTATTTCGATCGCCTTTCCTCGTTGAACATGTTCCAAGCAATAATGATAACATAACATTCACTTCAATAATGATAACATAAATTTCACTTAAAATGTATTTTGATTGCATCGATAAATGACATTTAATAAACATTTAGGAGCCATTTTGACGCTATGTTGATGTTATAGTGACTTCATGTTTTGTTTAGGTTATTGCGATATTAAATGGAAATGCGTATTTTAATTACGATCAACAAGACTGTATATACATATAATGATACTACACGTTCTTTTCCTCTCAGTTAATTTCAACGTTTGGAATCATGTTGTCGAAAAACTGAATAACACGCACGTCTGTCTAATCAACGTTTTAATAGTGCCAAGATATTAAAACTATACTATGCGCGATACTAATCCCCACCACTGGACATCAATACGCTTAATTTTAATGTCGCGTTACTCGTTCCAGCAAACCGAGTCCTTGGATATTAATCCAAGTCTCGTACGTGTAATCAAGTAATCATGTAGCTTATGCTTTATTGAATCTGGGCTTTGCCCAATGAATGATATATGGTAATGTTTCTCTCGTTTACATCGTTTATTATTCTCGGCCGCGTTAGATTGCGATAGGTTTGTGCCTGGTTTTGAGCAAATCTCGAAAATTCGCGCCGGCAGATTTTTTTCTTTCTCTGCAGTCACTTGTCTATCTCTCTTGTCGTTTATAATGTTTATATACTTATAATCACTTGTGACCTGTTGCTAAGCATCGTAAGACGCGCGTTATTGATGATATGATCCGTATAAGCTACCAAGAGGATTTCTGTTGTCAAAACAATTCCCAAGTTTGGAAATGCCGATTCATAAAAGACTCGGTCTGTGTATAATGTACGTAATGACAACACAATACACTATTCTTGCTGAAATAAAGTACTATAGAGAAATTTTATAATTGGATGATTTTAGAATTCAATTTGTCTCAATCATATGATTTGATTGACACTGGCTTATATTTCGCAATATAAACTTTCGCGATAGAAGAGTGAATTATGGAGGAATGATACACAGAGCTTGTATTGATCAGTGAGAGTATTATAGATACGAAGGTACCATCACTACTATCTAGTCCCATCGACGAAAGCGATCCGCAGGATATTTGGGGTATTTGGAGAATCATTAACATTTTACTTGAAGGCGGTCAAGGGAGTAACGTATAGGAGTCGCGACTATATTCTCTCTTTTTTTTCTCTTTTTCTGTAATAAAATTAATTCATAAAAAACCCAAGTAATAAGATGTACCTAACTCAGTAATGAGTAAACGAATCGACCAAGTCGAGAACGTAAGACAATAACGCATTATAATAAATAAAAAAGTTTTGATTTGCTTATTATTTACATTTCTTACTACTTACGTTTTTTCTATGTGCCACTATAAGTTAAGAATACATTATACCTATATACTTTTTAACAGAAAAAAATTACAGATATTATATTTGCAAGTAAATAAATAAAAAGTTTGCCGATGATTTAGAATTTTAAAAATTATTTTAATAAGAAGTAGATGTTTTGAAACAAATAATTAAGGCAATTTTCATATTATAAAATTGTATTGTCAAATATAAATATTAATCTTATTGAATCGTTTCATATATGTATTCCGTATGTAATAATATACATACGGAACATTCATACGGAAAATATAAATTTGTAATTTCAGTCATTTTTGCAGAGACTGTACACCTGCGATACATCCTTAATCGGACTTTCGTCTACGATGCTTTCCAGTCCACGCGCTTTTGTCTGCTTTCTCTAAAATCGCACGGAAAAAAATATTCAGTTGAATTAATATTCTGTTTGAAATAACTAGAATTTTTGTAAATTTAATCAAAAATCTAATAAATTTAACTAGAATTCCGGATAGTTCCATCACAATTGATTCAACCAAATATTTTTCTCCGTGCAGAAACATTTGTGTGTGTGTGTGTGTGTGTGTGTGTGTGTGTGTGTGTGTGTGTTGTGTTACTCTTACGAGAAATGTCAATGCGTCAATAATGCGTGACATCGATTACTTATCGTAGTTACACTCAAGTGAATCGGTGTAACTATTCAAATCATTCCTCCAGTAGACATCTCGATCAAACCGATCGAATCGACCTGCACACTGTTGCAAGCCAGTTCTATTATGTGCGCCATCCTCTCCTTATCACACGAGATCTTCCCGGTCTAACACATACGTACCATGGCGTGTGTAACTGTGTATCAGTGCTTATAGTATGCCATTGTTGATTGCCAACGCGGGCACGGGTATGGGCATGGGCAGCGGACGGAATTAAGAGTAACGCTTGCATGTGTACGCGCGCGCGCGTGTGCGTGCGTGCGTGCGTGCGTGCGTGCGTGCGTGCGTGCGTGCGTGCGTGCGTGTGTGTGTGTGTGTGTGTGTGTGTGTGTCACTCCGTGCGTAACGCGAGTGCAATATTTGCCTCGCAACACGAGTGTTCGCTTTATATAGATATTATTTACCTGGTTGCACTCACTTGCGTCTTGTGAAGAGTGACCATTTTTCGACAAATAGATATCTATTATCGTATACTTTACAGTATACGAGCGAAAGCTTTTACGTTCTCAAATAATTGTTCTCGTCCAAAAAAAAATTACTCAAATATCCGCATAGCACAGTCTTGGGTGAATTTGAAGAATCCGATTAGATACGAGTTGTCAGAATATATTATTAATGATTATTATTACAATATTACAAATGAATTGCGCCCGCGCATTACGTAAAATGTATGAAATTGTCTCTGAAATGAATTTTATGAATTGACAGTGAAATGAATTTATAATTTGACAAATAATAGGCTTACTTCGTTTCTTCATTAATCCGTTTCAACAGAGTCTTTCATGTTATCCTGCTTATCAATATTTGGATCAAGCATCAAAGGTCACATTATCCTTATCGATGTAAAATCGCAAAATGGACATTATGGAGTCTTATATAAGTTCTTGATTTCTTTCAGATATCTGGGCTACCTTGTTTCTATCGGTCGCTTTCGCGTCACTCGCAACTCTCTCTCTCTCTCTCTCTCTCTCTCTCTCTCTCTCTCTCTCTCTCCCTTCCTCTCTGTCTCTCCCTCCCATCTTCTCCCTCCCTCTTTACCTTTCCTTCTTTTCCTCCTTCCTTTCTCTTCCCGCTCTTCTCTTACCTGTATTCCGACATTACCGCGGTTCCGTTATTCGCGGCAAATACATGCCCGGGCATGTCCTGTATGTTTTACTCTTTACCTCCGGAGAAAATAAACAGCGCGCGGCATCGATCGTGCGTTATTGATACCGCGTGTATGCGATCGAGTTGAAAAACAGTGACGAAGCAAAATGGAGCAATTTCTAATTAAACCTACACAACAACTTTTTGCAACAATAAATATCGCGATGATTGAATTTGAGCTATCGTTAGAATTTAACTGTTGTCCCTCCCCCTTCTCAACAATGTATTTTTCTATCTGTAATTAAGAGAAAATCAGTGACTCTACAAATAGGATTTTTTTCTGCTCATTTAATATTTTAGCTTCTTTTTTAATATTTTATCATCTATCGCATTTTATATATTTATATATATCTTTTTTTATTTGCGAGATATAATTTTTCCGTCGAACCTCGCGATAGAGAGTCGAGATGGAAAGAATTTTTTATGCATACCAAATATGTTTGAAGTACTAATTGAATCGATCGCTTCCACGCGGAGAATGTCTTTCTATGTATATCGTATGTAGTAAGAATCATGATGTCGTTGGTGGTGATCTTGTGTTGCGATGGCATCATCATGCCGTGAAACTTGGCGAAATAATGAAGGTAAAATTTCGATTATCGAAAAAGTACTGCCATCTCTAGTGGTCTTATTATGATGACATAGCACGATTCCGCAGGTGTCCTTCATTTATTTCACGAATCAAAACTTTCGATTGCGTCGACGCGATGGCAATATCCAATATCTATCGCGTGCAGATTAATGGAATTAAGAGCGTAAAGTATGAGCGTGTTGATCGTTTTGAACAAGCTGTCGCATTGTTGTTTCGCATTTACCGCACGAATAATCGCGAGAAATAATATAGAGCCGACGAAAGTTCCGACTGTAAGATAATTTCCTCTTCTTATGCTAAAAAGTTTTTCTACAATCACAGAGGCAATGCTTGCATTTGCGTAAGCCAACCTTTCCAACCGCAAGTTTTATCACAATGATACTAATACAGTATCATTCCTCTGTGTGTTTAATTTAATTTTAATGTTAAAATTAATTAATTTTATTATTAAAATTAATAATATTAATTAACAACATCTAATTTTGTTTCGTGACTTATTGCTTAATCAATTTAATGTATTCACGAAAATTCCAAAACCTCAACAGGTCGAAACACGCGACTCGCGTGTCGTCGGATTCCGCACGTAAGTAGGCCAAATCGCTTGATTTTTCAAAAGGAAAAAAATTATAAACAGGTGTTTCTTTTTCAGTTATTGCTTTCTAAATCTACATCGTTTTGAGTGCATCGGAGAGTTCAAAGTGGTATAAGATAATTTCAAATAGACATCTTATCCGAAAAAAAATAAGCCTAAATATACTACTCCATACGATTATGTAGGCAATACTCCAAAGTAGGCACTTTTTTTGACAAAAAGTTGACAAAACAAAATTGTCTTTTTTTGACAAAAAGTCGACAAAACAAAATCGTCCTTTTTCAAATAATTATCATTTGAAGTGTTTTTTTTTGTTTCGTGTATATAATGAACTAATAATTAACAAATTTAACAGTGATACAATAAAAATAAGTTATTTTACAATATCACACAAAATCTGATTATTCAGCGCATCATAATTATACATACATGTATAAATTTTTGTATGTATAGAAGTGTGCTAGAGAAGGCAAGTTTTCTCGTCGCAATTCCATCCGAAGCATCATCATCCAGGGGAAGGGATGATGTAGTCTAAAGGCATCGTGAGGTACAAGAGGGGAGGGATTGATGAGGTGGAATTAGTTGCTCGGTCGTGCAACACGCACGATCTAAACGAATTGTATTTTCATCGATCGCAAAATTTGTCTCCGCGTCTCACACGGTTGCTGCTTCTCAATTGAATCACTAATTTAGTAGTAATAGTATATGTATGTATATACTACCTTGAAATGAATATACTACCTCAAAAAGTTCCCGAAATTCATTCAGAAAATTCAAAATACAGTTTTATTCATCAAAAGTGATATTGTCCCCTTCAAAGTATTCCCCATCGATTGCAATTTATGCCAGCATTTATGCCAGCGCTTGATCCAGCTCTCGAAACATTTCTGGAACTCTATTGTCGGTATAGCCATCAGAACCGTCTTCGATTTTTTCATTATCTCCTTTCGGCTGTTAAAACGCATTCCCCGTAATGGTTTTTTGACTCGATCAAACAGAAAAAAATCAGTTTCCTAACATTTTCAAGATTTTCACACCATTGAATCTATTTTTAACGCAAAATTTAATACAAACTCGTTGTTGCAAATTCAACTCCATTTTTAAAACTGTAAAAAATCGAAAATACGTGCAGAGGTAGATGTACTCAAGACGGCGTAACGTTTACAAATGTCAAGCTATATATAAAATTTGATGGGAATGCTAATGATAGATGTGGCAACCTAACCAAAAAAACAGAACTCAAATCAGCCGACTCAGAGCATCACTTGGTGATAATTCCGGGAACTTTTTGATCAAGGTAATATATATATATATATATATTAGGTGTACAACTTTGGTTCCGCCGTTTTTTTTCCGAAATTCGAGGCTTTATTGTAAAAAACTGGTTATATGTTTATGATTCAAAGTATTGTCCATCGCTGACCATTACTTTCTCCCATCTTTTGGGTAGCGTACCCAAAAGATGGGAGAAAGTAGTAGTCAGCGATGGAATCCCGCGTCGAAAAAACTGGTCATCTTTTGAGGCTATCCACGAATCGATCCAATTTTTTACTTCTTCATAAGACCGGAAGTGCTGGTCAGCCAGGCCGTGTGCCATTGATCGAAACAAGTGATAGTCAGAGGGAGCAACGTCTGGAGAATACGGCGGATGGGGTAGGACTTCCCATTTCAACGTTTCCAAGTATGTCTTGACCACTTTCGCAACATGGGGTCGAGGATTGTCATGCTGCAAAATTACTTTATCGGGTCTCTCGTTTGCAGTCGTTTGTTTTTCAATGCTCGGCATCAATTGCGTTCGATACCGATTGCCTGTGATTGTTTCAGTCGGTTTTAACAGTTTATAATACACTATGCCGAGCTGGTTCCACCAAATACAGAGCATGATCTTGAACGTCAAAATCATCGTTCTTGAAGCGTTGAAATCACTCATGACACGTTCTTTCACTAATAGCGGTCTCACCATAAGTATGTGAGAGCATTCAATGAGCCTCAGCCGCAGAGCGGTTTCTTCATATTGAAGCAAAAAATTAAAACCTCCCGCAATTTGGCTCGTAAACTGACATTTTCAATCGAGAATAACTTTATGATGCAGATACAAATCGACTAATGTTTCTATGGGGTTATGTTGACAGATGCCCAAGTTTATTGTATGACGTCTATGATCTATTT